>NW_026511656.1:0-158204 GCF_027579735.1 Bombina bombina
GATTAGGGGTTAAGAAAATTGATTTAAGTGTTTGCGATGTGGGGGGGGCTTGGTTTAGGGGTTAATAGGTAGTTTATGGGTGTTAGTGTACTTTTTAGCACTTTAGTTAAGAGTTTTATGTTACGGCGTTAGCCCATAAAACTCTTAACTACTGACTTTTAAATGTGGTATCAGTCTTGACAGGAGAGGGTGTACTGCTCACTTTTTCCAAGACTAGTAATACCAGCGTTAGGCAAATTCCATTAAAAAGATAGGATACGCAATTGACGTAAGGGGATTTGTGGTATGCTCGAGTAGCGGAAAAAAAGTGAGCGGTACACCTGTACCTGCCAGACTCGTAATACCAGCGGGCGTTAAAAAGCAGCATTGGGACCTCTCAACGCTGCTTTTTAAGGCTAACGCAAGACTCGTAATCTAGGCGTATGTATCTTGCAAGTGATAGTGTTGTCTCAAAAGAGGAATAAATATGCCAAAACATTTTTAAAATGTGTTCAAGATATTTGACTTACACATGCTTATATGACGTAAATGATATATAACATCATTATTGTAATAAGAATTACAGTAAGGAGATGGCCGCACTTCTGATCTCCGCAATGCCCCATCTCAAGACAATGCTTCAACGTGTGCTCCAGGGCACAATAGAAGTGTAATTTATGCTCCTTTATCTTATTAACCTCCAGGATATGCTCCAAGGTTAGATGTGAGATTGCCCATTGCTGTCTGTAGTACACTTAACAGGCTCCAACGCGCTACCATTGGGCCATCTCAGCATGTCATGCATGACAGTTTGCATTGCCCATAAACCAGTGGTACAGGACGCTCCAACGAGATGCTCACATGCCGAACTAATGGAAATCCACTACAGAGACTTGTATTATAAGAAGCAGGGGCTACTTGGCTTGAAAAGCTTTTGACTGCAGCACTATTCTCCTGTCTAACTGGGGAATATGAAAGGCATTGAGGCAACCACCATCTTTACTATGCAGATGTTTGCCTATGTTACATAAACTCTTAGTGAATAGTTCAACAACAAACCTATTTGTCTACTGTGGTACTGTGATACAAGTTGGAGTATAACAGACACTATATATAGCTAGTCCAGGTGTGCAGAAACCTCAGCAGTGCCCTTATTGTCTTTCTACTCAATTTTTGGTGAACTATAAAACCTGTAAAGCCCTCAAACAATTGTCTAAGTACTAAGCTGAGATTAACTGAGTAGCAACATATCTATAATTAACTTTCTATAGCCCCATATTACCTGAGTATTATATTCTCAGCCTCATATCTTCCTATCAGTAAAACCTGACATTCTATAGATCAGTGCTTTCCAAACTGTGTGTCGGGACACACTAGTGTGTCGGCAGCAGTGTGTAGGTGTGTCCCTGCTTCAGCACAAATTTTTTTTAAAAAATTATTTTTTGGGGGGTTTCTGACTTTCCGCCTGCCTGCTACGCATATCACATGGTTGACATGTGATTGATACCTAGGGGGTCACAGATCATCTTAACCTATTGGCGCAGCTCAGTGGAAACTGAAACTATTCCCATTGGCGGCTTTGGCGGCACATTGGCTCCTGACTGCACGTGTAGTCTCCTTAATTGGCTCTTGACTGCATGTGTGGTCAGTGAGTGGGACAGCAGTGTGTTTGCAGCGCAGGCAGTAGTCAATCAGACTCACTGAGCTCTGAGGGCGGCAGCTTAAACGCTTAGCTGAAGTCAGAAGTCAGTGGGGTTTTTTCTGCAGCTAGCTCCCAGTAGTGCTTTGCTGCTCCTGCTCTTGATATATGGATAATAAGGCAAAGCTTAAAAATGCTTGATGATGAAATGCGAGTGTCTTTATCTAATATTCCACCAAATATTCAGAAATTGTGTTCATCCCATCAACCTCATACATCCCATTAAAATAGTAAGAAGCTATTGGTGTTATTAAACTTTTTTTAATTCTTGCACATACTGTACATACTGTTACTTTTAAATACATTTTGTTATTATATTATTTATGTATGTGTCCGTATCTCTTAAAACAAGTTAGTTTAAAATCCTGTTTGCCAGTACAACTGAATTACTGTGTCGCGAAATTATGTAGGTCTAAAAAGTGTGTCGCCAACATAAAAAGTTTGGAAAGCTCTGCTATAGATGTAGACTCAGATTGACCAGTTACAAATTGTTGCAGATGCTCCAGATATCCATGTCTTAGTGTGTACACCTTTTGTTGTCATACAAAGGTTTACGATAAAGCTGGAAAGCATTGCCTACTCCCACTTAGAAATTTAAAGAGCACCACAGAAACAGCATACATAGGATGTATTATACAATTTACTTTGCTCATCTTGGATCATATCCTCACTTTATTTAAATACCTAACTATAACACCATTATTACTCCTACTGACATTTTAAATTTAAGCAAACTCTTTCTTTGTGGTCATCTCTCTGCCTAAAATCTTTCCAAAGTGCCTCCAAAACTCTGATTCAGAAACCAGCTCAAGCTGCCACCCCTTCAGTTAACAATTTCTTCAAAATATTGGAGTTCAGTGATGAATAGCTATGATGTAAAGGTTTGATGAAACATCTGATATGTGTCAAATCCAAAGAGTCTCCTAACATCACTTCCATCAAAAGAAGAATGTGTTAACCATATTACATGAATAAAGGAGGAGATCTCTGAGTTGATAAAAGACATCATGTGCATATGCTTCAGAGTCAAATCACTAAAAGAGGGGTTGGAAGCTCAAGCAACAGATCTAGTGTCATATCACCGCCTCCACTCTCTAGTTATGCCGCCTCAGCTCCTCCGGCCGTTGCCATTGCTGCATGAGGTAGTTGTGCGGCGTGTTGCATTACATCATCACTGTGCGCTACACGTGCTGCTTTGCTTGTCTATTTGTGCATCTGTGGGCCCTGCTTTGTGGGAGCATGCACCTATTTAAGGTAACCTCCTTAAATCTTTAGTTGCCCTAGTATAAGTTGTGCCGTGTGTACCTGTGGGTGCTCTTATTCTATTGTATAAAGTTTTGACTGTTTGCCTGCTGCTGAACTCTACTGCTTAACCCTTTGGCACTCTGAAAGATTGGCTATATTGGAAAAGAGATTAAACTTCTTGCGCTATAAATCCAACAGCAAGGACCAGCACCACAGATGGATTTTTTCTCTCTGAAAGATTGGACTGACTACCTATTGCTGAACCCTGCTCTGTCTAAAGCGACTACTCTTTTGCTTAACCCTTTGGCATTCTGGCAGATTGGACTGACTACCTGCTGCTGAACCCTGCTCTGCCTAAGTGACCACTCTTTTGTCTTACCCTTTTGCACTCCAAAAGATTGGATTGACTACCTGTTGCTGAATGAAAAAAAAACAAGCAAGCAGCGGTGAGCACACTCTTACCCCAATGATACAATGTAACAGCCAGCACAACGGAGAGTAGGGATGACGTAGGCTGCTCATTGTGTATGCTCCAGATGGCATGATTGTCCAACACTGCCAAACATGAACATACTTCCAGAAAATCTTATGCATCAAACACCACAAGCAGGCCTGGCTTATGATAAAAGCCAAAAGTTTAATTTTTCATTAAAATCAAAACATGAGAAGTAGTATAAAACACAGCCAAACACTGCAGACACGTTTCGTGCTGACATGCACTTGTTAACTGCTCTTAGGAGTGAACAAGTGCACGTCAGCACGAAACATGTCTGCATAGGAGCTCGGTCTCCATTATATGCTCCTATGTCATTGCGGTTTTTGGCTGTGTTTTATACTACTTCTCATGTACTGATTTGAATGAAAAATTAAACTTTTGGCTTTTATCATAAGCTGGGCCTGCTTGTGGTGTTTGATGCATAAGACTTTTTGGAAGTATATCTGTTGCTGAACCCTGATCCACCTAGAGACCTTATATATTACTTAACCCCTTGGTGTTCTGAATACTGGCTTTCTTGGCTTTCTTCTGCTGTCTCCTGCTTTGCCGTGTGGCTTACTTCTTTGCCTTGCCTCTTATTTCCTGGAGGTCTGAGCTACCTATTTGCTGCTGTGCCTACCTCATTCCTCAAATTGCACAAGAAATTGGAAGACCAAGAAAACAGAAGTCACCAAAACAACATTAGACAAGACGCAATTCCTGATTTGGTTCCTTATCAAAACCTAGAGCTGTTTATACAACATTTAATCCAAATCATGAAAATCTTGTCAATTGATCCTCCTACTGATAGTTCATGCACATAGAACACGCCTACGGGATCAGGTCCCACCCAGAGACTTTACTGTACAATTTAAAGACTTTAAAGACAAGAAGCCAACTAGAAGGTGACAGCAATCCTTAACCTTTGACGAAAAATACTAAAATGCAATTCTTTGTTGATTTAGGGGTAGATTTACGAGCTCGTCAGAAACAGCAGTTATGAAGCAGCGGTCTAAAGACTGCTGCTCCATAACTTGTCCGCTGCCTCTGAGGCTGCGGTCTTCAATCCTCATGATCCTATACGATTGGGCTGATTTAGACACCCTGCTAGTGGCAAATCTGCAGGGGGTGGCATTGCACAAGCAATTCTGGTGAACTGCTTGTGTAATGATAAATGCCGACAGCGTATCATGTCGGACAGACAATGGTAAATCTACCCCTTAGCCTATATAACTTTGCAGAGGAGGAATCTCTTGACTCCACTGACATTGCTGCTTCATGCCAAGAACGTCCCTTACAGATGTAAACTTTCCATTTAACCTTTTTATCCAGAGATCAAAAGATCTGTGTGTAAATAACCAGAGGAGATACTGGTTGTCTGAGAAACATCAGGAATAGATCAACCACAGCATAAGGAAGGTAAGATTGTTGTCAAATGTCCCAGATGCTGTCTCCTTTCATACTACCTCCTCATCCTCAGAGGCAGCAATGATCATAGTTGGTGCTAAGAGGACTATAACACAAACAGTCTCGGCCCAGGCAGAAATATATCCCCCTATTGAGGATGAGATATAAGCATGCTCTTTTCCTTTATTTCCCTCCTATCACTATAGCTTAAAACTTTAAATGTGGCAGTAACACCACTAAGAGGGGGAGATAAAAATAAAATTTAAAGTTAAGAACCCGTTGTCCCTTGGGTATGAACAAAGAATATGACATGAACTATTTTATTGATAGATAATGTCCTATGATTAACATAAGACACCTTTATAGTTGTTTTTTTATAATCTATTCCTGTCTTTGTTTTTTGCTTCAAATTCTATGAGCATATTAGTTCTTAGTTCATTGATGATTTAATTATAATGTTCATCTCTTATGGTCTGGTAGGAATGTTAATGCCATTGTTATCTGTTATAACTAAACTGTAAATTAAATTGTTAATTAGGTGAATCATGAAACATTAATTGTGATGTTAGTGGCACTTTAAGATGTCAATCTCCTCTTTTAAATAGATGTTCCTTTGTCCAGGTGTCAGGTGATTGTCATAGCACTGATGAATACTTCTCATTTTTTATCTTGTTTTAGACTCTAAAGAAGCTTTTATCTCTCCTCCCCATATAAATATATACAACCCCAATTCCGAAAAAGTTGGGACAGTATGGAAAATGCAAAAAAACAAACAGAAAAAAATCATTTGAAAATTCAATCCTCTCTGTACTATATAGAAAACACATCATTAACACATTATTTTATGTTTTACTTTGTGAATTTAATGTATTTTTAAAATATACACTCATTTTAAATCTGATGACTGCAACAAACTCTAAAAAGTTGGGACCACTGTGTAACATCACCTTTTCTTTTAATAACACTTATTTTAGTAAGTGTTTGGGCACTGAAGACACCAGTTGGTTAAGTTTAGAATTTTTCCCCATTCACCCATTATGCATGGCTTCAGCTGCGCAACTGTACAGGGCCTTCGTTGCCTTATTTTGCGCTTCATAATGCGCCACAAATTCTAAATCGGAGACAGGACAGCACTGCAGGCAGGCCATGCTAGCACCCGAACTCTCTGCTTACACAACCATGTACTTGTAATTCAGGCAGAATGTGGTTTGGAGTTGTCCTGCTGTAAAATGCAGGGACGTCACTGGAAAAAAACGACATCTGGATAGCAGCATATGTTGCTCCAAAATGTATACATATCTTTCTGCATTAATGGTGACCTCACAAATGTTCATGTTACCCATGACATGGGCACTGACCCCCAGCCCCATATCATGACAGATGCTGGCTTTTGGACCTGACGCTGATAACAGCTTGGATGGTCCATTTTCCTCTTTTACCCGGAGAACACAAGAGACTAGAATGTTGACTCGTCGGACCACAAAACATGATATCACTGTGCTACTGTCCATTTCAGATGAGACCGAGCCCAGAGAAGTCGGCTGCGCTTCTGGACAGTGTTTATGTATAGCTTCTGCTTTGCATAGTAAAGCTTAAACTTGCATCTGTGAATGCAGCAGCGAATTGTGTTGACTGACAGTTTACCAAAGTATCCCCAAGCCCACGTTCGGATATCCAATATAGACTGTTGATGGTTTGTGAGACAGTGATGTCTGAGGGATTGGAGATCACGCGCATTCAGAAGTGGTTTTCGGCCTTGCCCTTTATGCACCAAGATTTGACCGGATTCTTTGAATCTTTTAATTATATTGTGCACTGTAGAAGGGGAAATGCCCAAAATCCTACTGAATATTGTTCTCAAAGTGTTGGATTATTCGCTGACCCATCTGTTGGCAGATTGGCGAGCCTTGACCTATCCTTGCTCTTGAAGGACTAGGCCTTTTTTGGAGGTTCCTTATATACACGATTGCCTCCCCTGTTTTACATCATCTTCTTATTTCAACTTGTCACTTCCCTATTAGCCCTAAATTGCCCCTGTCCCAACTTTTCGGGAACGTGTTGCAGTCATCAGATATGAAATGAGTTTTTCAAAAATACATTCAATTCACAAAGTAAAACATCAAATAATGTGTTAATAATGGCCCAGATTACGAGTTTTGCGTTTAGAGGCTATGCGGTGCTAACGAGCAGTTTTCACTCAATGCTACTTAGCTGCAGCGCTGGTATTACGAGTTTTTACAAACCCGTCGGTAAAAAGACAAGAAGTGAGCGTTGAGCAAAATTTTGCTAATTACCGCACTCCAATACCAGCGCTGCTTAAAGGAACAGTCTACCATAGAATTGTTATTGTTTTAAAAGATAGATAATCCCATTCCCCAGTTTTGCATAACCAACACAGTTATAGTAATGTCTGTGGTTACCTTGTATCTAGGAACCCCTGATCACATGACTGTGACTGTTTATTATCTATTCTCTTAAATTTAGCATTGTTTTGTGCTAAATCTTAAATAACTCCTGTGCCTGAACACAGTGTTATCTATATGGCCCACGTGTACTTTGTCTCTTTGTGTTAAAAAGAGATTTAAAAAGCATGTGATAAGAGGCAGCCCTCAAAGGCTTAGAAATTAGCATATGAGCCTACCTAGGTTTAGTTTAAACTAAGAATACCAAGAGAAAAAGCAAATTTGATGATAAAAGTAAATTGGAAAGTTGATTAAAATTAAAAGTCCTATCTGAATAATGAAAGTTTAACTTATACTAGACTGTCCCTTTAAGTCAGCGGTGAGCTGAGTGGTGTAACGTGCTCGTGCACAATTTCCCCATAGGAATCAACGGGGAGAGCCGGCTGAAAAAAAGTCTAACACCTGTAAAAAAGCAGCGTAAAACTCCTTAACGCAGCCCCATTGATTCCTATGGGGAAATAAAATTTATGTCTACACCTAACACCCTAACATGAACCCTGATTCTAAACACCCTAATTTTACACTTATTAACCCCTTATCTGCCGCCCCGACATCCCCGACACCTAAATTATAATTATTAACCCCTAATCTGCCGCTCCGGACACTGCCACCACCTACATTATACTTATGAACCCCTAATCTGCTGCCCCCAACATCGCCAAACCCTACATTATATTTATTAACCCCTACTCTGCCCCCCAATGTCGCCGCCACCTACCTACACTTATTAACCCCTAATCTGCCGCCCCCAATGTTGCCGCCACTATTTTAAAGTTATTAACCCCTAAACCTAAGTCTAACCCTAAACCTAACACCCCTAACTTAAATATAATTTAACCCCTTAACCAACGACGTATGGGTTACGTCCTGCAAAAAAATGCAGTTAATGACCAAGGACGTACCCGTACGTCGTTGGTCTTTGAAAGCCCTGGAAGCGATCCTGATCACTTCCAGCCACTTTCATGTTATTGCAGTGATGCCTCGATATTGAGGCATCCTGCAATAACAGTTTTGAGCAGTCCGATTTAGAGAGAGCCACTCTGTGGCCCTCTCTGCATCGGCCATTGATCGCGGTGTTCATTGGTGGGTGGAGCTTATCCAGGGAGGCGGGTGGGCGGCGATCAATGGAGGAGAGGGGTAGGATCGCGTGTGGGGTGCGTGCCAGAATGCGCGCGCGTGCACGGAGGGCGTGCGCGCGTGCACGAGGGTGGGTGCGCGCGTGTGCGGGTGGGAACCCTACACTATTGAACAATTATAAGGACTCAGTGGGAGAGACTCAGTGGGAGAGAGGGTATATTGTTGGGGGTTGTGGGGGGGCAGCTACACTACAGAAAATAGTTGGTTTTTTTAATAAAAATAAACAAAAACATTTTTAATTTCAAACTGGGTACTGGCAGACAGCTGCCAGTACCCAATATGGCGCACAATAAGGCAGGGGGGGGGTTAGAGAGCTGTTTGGGGGAAATCAGGGAGGTTGGGGGCTAAGGGGGGATCCTACATAGCAGCATATGTAAATATGCTCAAAAAAATAATAAAAAAATAAAAGATAGCTTTTATTTTAGTACTGGCAGACTTTCTGCCAGTACTTAAGATGGCGGGGACAATTGTGGGGTTGGGGATGGAAGAGAGCTGTTTGGGAGGGATCAGGGATTGTGATGTGTCAGGTGGGAGGCTGATCTCTACACTAAAGCTAAAATTAACCCTGCAAGCTCCCTACAAGCTACCTAATTAACCCCTTCACTGCTAGCCATAATACTCGTGTGATGCGCAGCGGCATTTAGCGGCCTTCTAATTACCAAAAATCAACGCCAAAGCCATATATGTCTGCTATTTATGAACAAAGGGGATCCCAGAGAAGCATTTACAACCATTTGTGCCATAATTGCACAAGCTGTTTGTAAATGATTTCAGTGAGAAACCTAAAATTGTGAAAAATTTAAAGTTTTTTTTAATTTGATCGCATTTGGCGGTGAAATGGTGGCATGAAATATACCAAAATTGGCCTAGATCAATACTTGGGGTTGTCTACTATACTACACTAAAGCTAAAATTATCCCTAAAAGCTCCCTACATGCTCCATAATTAACCCCTTCACTGCTGGGCATAATACACGTGTAGTGCGCAGTGGCATTTAGCAGCCTTCTAATTACGAAAAAGCAACGCCAAAGCCATATGTCTGCTTTCTGAACAAAGGGGATCCCAGAGAAGAATTTACAACCATTTAAGCCATAATTGCACAAGCTGTTTGTAAATAATTTCAGTGAGAAACCAAAAGTTTGTGAAAAAATTAGTAAAAGAGTGAACGATTTTTTGTATTTAAATCGCATTTGGCGGTGTGAAATGGTGGCATGAAATATACCAAAATGGGCCTAGATGAATACTTTGGGATGTCTACTAAAAAAAATATTTACATGTCAATGGATATTCAGAGATTCCTGAAAGATATTAGTGTTCTAGCGCTAATTTTGAAAAATAATGGTTTGGAAATAGCAAAGTGCTACTTGTACTTATTGCCCTATAACTTACAAAAAAAGCAAAGAACATGTAAACATTTGGTATTTCTAAACTCAGGACAAAATTTAGAAACTATTTAGAACGGGTGTTTTTTGGTGGTTGTAGATGTAACAGATTTTGGGGGTCATAGTTAGAAAAAGTGTTGTTTTTCAATTTTTTCCTCATATTTTATAGTAAATTATAAGATATGATGAAAATAATGGTATCTTTAGAAAGTCCATTTAATGGCGAGAAAAACGATATATAATATGTGTGGGTACAGTAAATGAGTAAGAGGAAAATTACAGCTAAACACAAACACTGCAGAAATGTAAAAATAGCCTTGGACCCAAATGGACAGAAAATGGAAAAGTGCTGTGGTCATTAAGGGGTTAAATAAATCAAAATAAATATTACTATCTTTAACTAAATTATTCCTATTTAAAACTAAATACTTACCTGTAAAATAAACCCCAAGCTAGCTACAATATAACTAATAGTTACATTGTAGCTAGCTTAGGATTTTTTTTTTATTTTACAGGCAAGTTTGTATTTATTTTAACTAGGTAGAATAGTTATTAAATAGTTATTTAACTATTTAATAACTACCTAGTTAAAATAAAGACAAATTTACCTGTAAAATAAAACCTTACTAAGTTACACTAACACCTAACACTACACTATAATTAAATAAATTAAATAAATTAACTAAATGAAATACAATTTGCTAAATTAAATTATCTAAAGTACAAAAAACAAAACACTAAATTACAGAAAATAATAAACAAATTACAGAAATGTAAACTAATTAACCTAATCTAATAGCCCTATTAAAATAAAAAAGCCCCCCCCCAAAAAAAAAAATCAGCCAATAGGATTGAGCTCGCATTCTGTTGGCTGTTTCAATCAGCTAAAAGAATGCAAGCTCAATCCTATTGGCTGATAAGATCAGCCAGTAGGATTGAACTTCAATCCTATTGGCTGATTGCATCAGCCAATAGGATTTTTTCAACCTTAAAGGGACAGTATACACTCATTTCATATAACTGCATGTAATAGACACTACTATAAAGAATAAGATGCACAGATAGTGATATAAAAATCCATGATAAAACAGTTTTAAAACTTACTTAGACGCTCTAGGTTTAGCTCTGTTGAAAAGGTAGCTGGAAAGCCCACTGCAAGTGGGAAATAAGACACTCCCCCCTCCCCTTCTTTTGCATATGAAAAGACCCTTTACACAAACAGGAGCAAGCTGGAGTAGGTAGCTGCCGGTATTCTCATAAAACTTTGGGGCTTGGTTAGGAGCCTGAAAATCAGAGTAATGTTATTTAAAAATAAGCAAAACTAACATTAAAAAAAAAAACTTTATGGGCTATATAAAATAGATCATCTACAAAACATTTATGCAAAGAAATGAGTGTATAATGTCCCTTTAATTCCGATTGGCTGATATAATTCTATCAGACAATCAGAATCTAAGGGACGCCATCTTGGATGACATCACTTAAAGATACCTTCATTTGTGTTTTAGTCGTCGGAAGAAGAGGATGCTCCACGTCAGATGTCTTGAAGATGGAGCCGCTCCGCGCCGGATGGATGAAGATAGAAGATGATGTCGTTGGATGAAGACTTCTGCCTGTCTGGAGGACCACTTCGCCCGGCTTGGATGAAGACGTCTCCCGGTAAGTCGATCTTCAGGGGGTTTAGTGTTAGGTTTTTTTAAGGGTGTATTGGGTGGGTTTATTTTTTAGATTAGGGGTTTGGGCTTGCAAAAGAGCTAACTGCCCTTTTAAGGGCAATGCCCATCCAAATGCCATTTTCAGGGCAATGGGGAGCTTAGGTTTTTTTAGCTAGTATTTTATTTGGGGGGTTGGTTGTGTGGGTGGTGGGTTTTACTGTTGGGGGGTTTGTTTGTATTTTTTTTTTTACAGGTAAAAGAGCTGATTACTTTGGGGCAATGTCCACAAAAGGCCCTTTTAAGGGCTATTGGTAGTTTAGTTTAGGCTAGGTTTTTTTTTTTTTATAGGGCTATTAGATTAGGTGTAATTAGTTTAAATTTCTGTAATTTGTTTATTATTTTCTGTAATTTAGTGTTTGTTTTTTTTGTACTTTAGATAATTTAATTTAATTTAGCTAATTGTATTTAATTTAGTTAATTTATTTAATTATAGTGTAGTGTTAGGTGTTAGTGTAACTTAGATAAGGTTTTTTTTACAGGTAAATGTGTCTTTAATTTAACTAGGTAGTTATTAAATAGTTAAGAACTATTTAATAACTATTCTACCTAGTTAAAATAAATGCAAACTTGCCTGTAAAATAAAAAAAAATCTTAAGCTAGCTACAATGTAACTATTAGTTATAATGTAGCTAGCTTAGGGTTTATTTTACAGGTAAGTATTTAGTTTTAAATAGGAATAATTTAATTAATGATAGGAATTTTTAGTTAGATTTCTTTTAATTATATTTAAGTTAGGGGGTGTTAGGGTTAGACTTAGATTTAGGCGTTAATAACGTTAATATAGTGGAGGCGACGTTGGGGGCGGCAGATTAGGGGTTAATAAATGTAGGTAGGTGGCGGCGATTTTAGGGACGGCAGATTGTTGGTTAATAATATTTAATAGTGTTTGCGAGGGCGGGAGTGTGGCGGTTTAGGGGTTAATATATTTATTATAGTGGCGGCGATGTCCGGTTCAGCAGATTAGGGGTTAAAAATTTTCTTTTAGTGTTTGCAATGTGGGAGGGCCTCGGTTTAGGGTTAATAGGTAGTTTATGGGTGTTAGTGTACTTTTTAGCACTTTAGTTACGAGTTTTATGCTATGGAGTTGTACCATAAAACTCATAACTACTGACTTTTAAATGCTGTGGTACCAGTCTTGACAGGAGAAGGTCTACCGCTCACTTTTTGGCAGACTCGTAATACCTGTGCTATGCAAGTCCCATTGAAAAAAGAGGATACGCAATTTAAGTAAGTGGATTTGCGGGTATTTCCAAGTCTGTCCAAAAAAGTGAGTGATACACCTGTACCTGCAAGATCATAATACCAGCGGGCTATAAAAAGCAGAGTTAGGACCGGCCAATAGGATTTTTTCTACCTTAATTTCCGATTGGCTGATAGAATTCTATTAGCCAATCGGAATTGAAGGGAAGTCTCTTGGATGACGTCATTTAAGGGAACCTTCATTCGTCGTTAGCGTGGAAAGAAGAGGATGCTCCGTGTCAGATGTCTTGAAGATGGACCCGCTCTGCGCCGTATGGTTGAAGATAGAAGATGCCGTCTGGATGAAGACTTTTGCCCGTCTGGAGGACCACTTCTGCCCGGCCTGGATGAAGACTTCTGCCCGTCTGGAGGACCACTTCTGCCGGTTGGATGAAATCGACTCCCGGTAAGGTGATCTTCAAGGGGTTAGTGTTAGGTTTTTTTAAGGGGGGATTGGGTGGGTTTTAGAGTAGGGTTGGTTGTGTGGGTGGTGGGTTTTAATGTTGGGGGGAGAATTTATAAAAAAAATCTTTTTTACAGGTAAAAGAGCTGATTACTTTTTAAGGGCTATTTGTAATTTAGTGTAGGGTAGCGATTTTTTTATTTGGGGGGGCTTTTTTATTTTGTTAGGGGGATTAGATTAGGTGTAATTAGTTTAAAAATCTTGTAATTTTTTTCTGTAATTTAGTGTTTTGTTTTTTTTGTACTTTATATAATTTTAATTAACTTAGGGAATTAATTTAATTATAGTGTAGTGTTAGGTGTGATTGTAACTTAGGTTAGGTTTTATTTTACAGGTACTTTTGTATTTATTTTGGCTAGGTGGTTATTAAATAGTTAATAACTATTTAATTACTATTCTACCTAGTTAAAATAAATACAAACTTGCCGGTAAAATAAAAATAAATCCTAAGCTAGATACAATGTAACTTAAATTATATTGTAGCTATCTTAGGGTTTATTTTATAGATAAGTATTTAGTTTTAAATAGGAATAATGTAGTTAATGATAGTTATTTTATTTAGATTTATTTTATTATATTTAAGTTAGGGGATGTTAGGGTTAGACTTAGATTTAGGGGTTAATAACTTTAATATAGTGGTGGCGATGTTGGGGCAGCAGATTAGGGGTTAATAAATGTAGGTAGGTGCCGGCAATGTTAGGGACGCCAGATTAGGGGTTAATAATATTTAACCAATGTTTACGAGGCGGGAGTGCGGCGGTTTAGGGGTTAATATATTTATTATAGTGGCGGCGATGTCCTGTTCGGCAGATTAGGGGTTAAATATTTATTTTAGTGTTTGTGATGTGGGAGGGCCTCGGTTTAGGGGTTAATAGGTAGTTTATGGGTGTTAGTGTACTTTTTAGCACTTTAGTTAAGAGTTTTAAGCTACGGCGTTGTAGTGTAAAACTCTGAACTACTGACTTTAAAATGTGGTACCAGGCTTGACAGGAGAGGGTGTACTGCTCACTTTTTTGGCAGACTCGTAATACCGGCGCTATGCAAGTCCCATTGAAAAAGAGGATACGAAATTGACGTAAGTGGATTTGCGGTATTTCCGAGTCTGGCCAAAAAAGTGAGCGGAACACCTGTACCTGCAAGACTTGTCGTAATACCAGCGGGTGTTAAAAAGCAGCGTTGGGACTGGCCAACGCTTCTTTTAAGCCTAACGCACAACTCGTAATCTAGCCGTTAATTAAGTATTCATGTCTGAAATTTTTAGTAATCTAAACAAAAGTGTTAACTATCTCACTGTAAGAATAGGTGACATTTTGAGAAAAGCTATTTCATTTTTGCAGTATTTTATTTATTTATGGCTAGATTACGAGTCTTGCGTTATGAGTAAAAAAGCAGTGTTAAGCCTCATAACGCTGCTTTTTTACTACCGCTGGTATTACAAGTCTTGCAAATGTAGGGGCACCGCACACTTTTTTGGCCTTACCGCAAATCAACTTACGCAAATTGCATATAGTCTTTTTTCTGTGGGACTTTCATAGCGCCGGTATTACAAGCTTGTCCTGAGAGGTCAAAAAGTGAGCGGTACACCATATCCCGTCAAGATACGTACCGCATTCTAAAGTCAGAGTTTTACACTACAACGCTGTAGCATAAAACTCATGGAGTAGGAGAGACTAGGCCGCTGCAGAGCGTGACGTGGAGGGGAGAGTCCTATTGCTGCCCAGCTGATAGGGTAAGTTTCACACAGCCCCGTGAGGTGCAAGTCAACGCGGCTGAGCGTAAGCCGCAGAAATTCAAAGTAGAAAGAAAAAGCAGCACTCGTGGGACACCGACTTATAATAAAAAGTCCAAACTTTATTCCATAAGTTTAAAAAGTCAGGTAGGATCAGGGAATTAACCCCTTACGCGTTTCGTGCTCCAACTGAGCACTTAGTCATAGGGATAGTTGCTTAGACCGGACATGGCCTATTTAAAGGCACAGTGTCCAATCAGGCAATTTACAGAAAGATTAAAAAACAATAATATAAAAACATGTTAACACAAAACATGATCATCTAACAATATGTATGCATGAAGTTGCCAAACACCAGATAATATGAATATGAAAATATGCAATTTGTTACCACATCATAATTCCGTTATTTTCATATTGAAAAACCTACTATATCAAAGACATGAGAGATTTAAATACAATAATAATGACATTAGTGTGCTAAGGACACCCTAAATATGGAAAATCTTTAATTAATGCCTATAGCTAACCTAGTACGTTTGCACTATGTAAGTGCTGAAATAATTGACATTTTTTATTTAAAAAAAAAAAAGATTTTGTGTGATATATTACATAATGCTGAACATGGTTAGTAATGACATTTAAGATGTCTTATTTAAATAGTAATGAATTGATCCATATGGCATGATATGATATGATGAAATATCTGTGATAGACTAATATCAGTCTATAAATAGACTCATATCCCACTCTTTATTTAAACCTTCTGGGGTACAGTTCTTAATTTATATATCCAAAACATTTCTTGTTTGAGTAACATTTTATTCCTGTTTCCCCCTCTAGTTGTGGATAAATTTTATCTATGACTTTACTGTCATATTAAATTTATTTGTCATATGCATGGTGAAATGGTGCCGTGCAATTGCTGAATTTTTATTATACATTTTAGTGTCATAAATGTGTTCCCTCATACGAGATCTTATTCTCTACTGGTCTGACCTGTGTATTGCATGTGACACAGATTACACTCTAATAAGTATACAACATAATGACTCCTACAATTTGCATAAAAGCCAATATTGTAGCTTTCTTTAGTGACATTACTGAGAAAGTTTCCCCTCTACCTATGATATCACATGTGGAACATGGACCAGTACCACATTTAAAAGTACCTTTCTTATGCAGCCATGTACCTGTTTTCTGTTTTTTGGAGGACACTAAGCTAGGTGATAATTTATTGGCTAAGGTGGGCGCCTTTCTGGGAACAAACTTGCACTTATCTATAATCCCACCTAATATCTCATCTTGTTGTAAGATATGTAAATTTTTCTTTAAAATACCACATACTTGGTTATATTGGTTAGAGTATTCTGTTGAAAATACAACAGGGAAATCTTTGAAATCCCTGTTGTCTTTCTTTTGTTTCGTCAATAGGTCCTGTTGTGTATTAGCACTAACTTGTTGGATGCTATTGTCCAAAAGTTTATTGTTGTACCCTCTTTTAATGAGCCTGTCTTTGAGCATTGCTGCCTGTTTCTCAAAGAGTTCATCAGAGTTTGTGTTTCTTCTGACTCTCAAAAGCTGGGCCCTGGGTATTGACCTAATTAAATGTGGTGGATGGCAAGATCTCGCGTGCAAGATAGAGTTACCTGCGGTTGGCTTACGAAATGTATCTGTCACTATGCTCTCTGTGTCAATCATGCCTGTTAATGTAAGATCAAGAAAATTAACAGTGTTGCAGTTACTTTCACCAATGAATTTTAAATTTAAATTGTTATTATTCAAAAATTCTACAAATTCTGTCACATTTACAGATTCATCAACTATAAACAACAGATCATCTATATAACGCATGTATGACAGTGGATTTCATGTATGGATTTTCTTCACTAAAAATAACATTATTCTCCCACCAACCTACATACAGGTTGGCGAAAGAGGGCGCAAATTTTGCACCCATGGCGGTGCCACAAACCTGTAAATAAAATTCACTGTCAAACATGCAATAATTATGTTGCAAAAGGAATTCAATTATTTCACAGATTAATATCTTAGTTTCTTCTGAAAAATTGGTATCTTGATCTAAGAAATACCTAATAGCTTTGACACCTAAAGGGTGTGGTATGCAAGAGTACAAGGATGCGACGTCCGCCACAATCCAACGATAACCAATTTTCCATTTTACCTTTTGTAAATTGTTGATCAAATGTGAGGAATCTCTTAGATAACTGTAAAGTGTAACTACAATTGGTTGCAATATTGAGTCTATCCACTCCGACAGAGGCTCAAACAATGAGCCTATGCCGGAGATGATAGGTCGACCTGGTGGAGAAACTAGACTCTTATGTGTCTTTGGAAGGTGATGAAATATGGGAATTGATGGAAAATTTGGAACCAAGACATTTATCCACCAACTAGAGGGGGAAACAGGAATAAAATGTTACTCAAACAAGAAATGTTCTGGATATATAAATTAAGAACTGTTACCCTGAAGGTTTAAATAAAGAGTGGGATATGAGTCTATTTATAGACTAATATTAGTCTATCACAGATATTTCATCATATCATATCATGCCATATGGATCAATTCATTACTATCCAAATAAAAACATCTTAAATGTCATTACTATCCATGTTCAGCATTATGTAATATATCACACAAAATCTCTTTTGATTTTTTTAAATAAAATGTCAATTATTTCAGCACTTACATAGTGCAAACGTACTAGGTTAGCTATAGGCATTAATTAAAGATTTTCCATATTTAGGGTGTCCTTAGCACACCAATGTCATTATTATTGTATTAAAATCTCTCATGTCTTTGATATAGTAGGTTTTTCAATTATGAAAATAACGGAATTATGATGTGGTAACAAATTGCATATTTTCATATTCATATTATCTGGTGTTTGGCAACTTCAGGCATACATATTGTTAGATGATCATTTTGTGTTTTTATATTATTGTTTTTTAATCTTTCTGTAAATTGCCTGATTGGACACTGTGCCTTTAAATAGGCCATGTCCGGTCTAAGCAACTATCCCTATGACTAAGTGCTCAGTTGGAGCACGAAACGCGTAAGGGGTTAATTCCATGATCCTACCTGATTTTTTAAACTTATGGAATAAAGTTTGGACTTTTTAGCATAAAACTCATAACTAAAGTGCTAAAAAGTACACCCATAAACTACCTATTAACCCTAAACCGAGGCCCTCCCGCATCGCAAACACTAAAATTATTATTAATTACCCTAATCTGCCGCTCTGGATATCACCGCCACTATAATAAATATATTAACCCCTAAACCGCCACACTCCCGCCTCGCAAACATTAGTTAAATATTATTAACCCTAATCTGCTGTCCCTAACATCATCGCCACCTACCTACATTTATTAACCCTAATCTGCCACACCCAACGTCGCCGCCACTTCGTTAAATTTATTAACCCCTAAACCTAAGTCTAACCCTAAAACCCCCTAACTTAAATATAATTAAAATTAATCTAAATAAAAATTCCTATCATTAACTAAATAATTCCTATTTAAAAATAAATACTTACCTATAAAATAAACCCTAAACTAGCTACAATATAACTAATAGTTACATTGCAGCTATTTTAGGGTTTATTTTTATTTTACAGGCAAGTTTGTATTTATTTTAACTAGGTAGAATAGTTACTAAATAGTTATTAACTATTTAATAACTTCCTAGCTAAAATAAATACAAATTGACCTGTAAAATAAAACCTAACCTGTCTTACACTAACACCTAACCTAACCCTACAATTAAATTCCCTAAATTAAATACAATTAACTAAATTCAAAACAATTAGATAAATTACAAAAAAAACACTAAATTACAGAAAATAAAAAACAAATTACAAGAGATTTAAACTAATTACAACTAATCTAATAGCCCTATCAAAATAAAATAAACTACCAATAGCCCTTAAAAGGGCCTTTTGCAGGGAATTGCCCCAAAGAAATCAGCTCTTTTACCTGTAAAAAAAATACAAACAACCCCCCCAACAGTAAACCCACCACCCACACAACCAACCCCCCAAATAAAACCCTAACTAAAATAACCTAAGCTCCCCATTGCCCTGAAAAGGGCATTTGGATGGGCATTGCCCTTAAAAGGGCATTTAGCTCTATTGCTGCCCAAACCCTAATCTAAAAATAAAACCCACCCAATACACCCTTAAAAATCCTAACACTGACCCCAGAAGATCCACTTACCGGGAGAAGTCTTCATCCAAGCGGCAAGATGTCCTCAACGAAGCCGGCAGAGGTGGTCCTCCAGACAGGCAGAAGTAGTCCTCCGGAGGGGAAGAAGTGGTCCTCCAGATGGGCAGAAGTCTTCACCCAGACGGCATCTTCTATCTTCATCCTTCCAACGCAGAGCGGCTCCATCTTCAAGACATCCGGCACGGAGCATCCTCTTCCAACGATGACTACCCGATGAATGAAGGTACCTTTAAGTGACGTCATCCAAGATGGTGTCCCTTAAATTCCGATTGGCCAATAGGATTGAGCTTGCATTCTATTGGCTGTTCCAATCAGCCAATAGAATGCAAGCTCAATCCTATTGGCTGATTGCATCAGCCAATAGGATTTTTTTCAACCTTAATTCCGATTGGCTGATAGAATTCTATCAGCCAATCGGAATCTAAGGGACACCATCTTGGATGACGTCACTTAAGGTACCTTCATTTGTTGGGTAGTCGTTGTTGGAAGAGGATGCTCCACGCCGGATGTCTTGAAGATGAAGCTGCTCCGCGTCGGAAGGATGAAGATAGAAGATGCCGTCTGGGTGAGACGACTTCTGCCCGTCTGGAGGGCCACCTCTGCCGGCTTCATTGAGGACATCTTGCCGCTTGGATGAAGACTTCTCCCGGTAAGTGGATTTTCGGGGGTTAGTGTTAGGATTTTTAAGGGTGTATTGGGTGGGTTTTATTTTTAGATTAGGGTTTGGGCAGCAATAGAGCTAAATGCCCTTTATGGGCAACGCCCATCCAAATGCCCTTTTCAGGGCAATGGGGAGCTTAGGTTTTCTTTAGTTAGGGTTTTATTTGGGGGGTTGGTTGTGTGGGTGGTGGGTTTTACTGTTGGGGGATTGTTTGTATTTTTTTTTAATGGGTAAAAGAGCTGATTTCTTTGGGGCAATGCCCTGCAAATGAACCTTTTAAGGGCTATTGGTAGTTTAGTTTAGGCTAGGGTTTTTTTTTTATTTTGGGGGGGGGGCTTTTTTATTTTGATAGGGCTATTAGATTAGGTGTAATTAGTTTAAAGATCTTGTAATTTGTTTTTTATTTTCTGTAATTTAGTGTTTGTTTTTTTGTAATTTAGCTAATGTTTTGAATTTGTTAATTGTATTTCATTTAGGGAATTTATTTAATTGTGTAGGGTTAGGTTAGGTGTTAGTGTAAGACAGGTTAGGTTTTATTTTACACATCAATTTGTATTTATTTTAGCTAGGTAGTTATTAAATAGTTAATAACTATTTAGTAACTATTCTACCTAGTTAAAATAAATACAAACTTGCCTGTAAAATAAAAATAAACCCTAAGATAGCTACAATGTAAGTATTAGTTATATTGTAGCTAGTTTAGGGTTTATTTTACAGGTAAGTATTTAGTTTTAAATAGGGATTATTTAGTTAATGATAGGAATTTTTATTTAGATTTATTTTAATTATATTTAAGTTAGGGGGTGTTAGGGTTAGACTTAGGTTTAGGGGTTAATAAATTTAATATAGATGGCGGCGATGTTGGGGGCAGCAGATTAGGGGTTAATAAATGTAGGTAGGTGGAGGCGGACAGCAGATTAGGGGTTAATATGTTTATTATGTTTATTATATTGGCGGCGACGTTAGGGGCGGCAGATTAGGGGTTAATAATATTTAACTAGTGTTTGCTATTCGGGAGTGCAGCGGTTTAGGGGTTAATATGTTTATTATAGTGGCGGCGACATAGGGGTTAATAAGTGTAGGTAGGTTGCGGCGACATTGGGGGCGGGAGATTAGAGGTTAATAAATATAGTGTAAGTGTCGGGGATGTTGGGGCAGCAGATTAGGGTTAATAAGTAAAATGTAGGTGGCGGCGATGTCCTGAGCGGCAGATTAGGGGTTAATAAGTGTAAGATTAAGGGTGTTTAGACTCTGGGTTCATGTTAGGGTGTTAGGTGTAAACATAAAATGTGTTTCCCCATAGGAATCAATGGGGCTGCGTTACAGAGCTTTACGCTGCTTTTTTGCAGGTGTTAGACTTTTTCTCAGCCGGCTCTCCTCATTGATGTCTATGGGGAAATCGTGCACGTGCACGTACAACCAGCTCACTGCTGACTTATGCAGCGCTGGTATTGGAGTGCGGTATGGAGCACAATTTTTCTCTACTCTCGCTTCTTGCCTTTTAACGCCGGGTTTGTAAAAACCTGTAATACCAGCGCTGTAGGGAAGTGAGCGGTGAAAAACAGAATTTATGCTTACCTGATAAATTACTTTCTCCAACGGTGTGTCCGGTCCACGGCGTCATCCTTACTTGTGGGATATTCTCTTCCCCAACAGGAAATGGCAAAGAGTCCCAGCAAAGCTGGTCACATGATCCCTCCTAGGCTCGCCCACCCCAGTCATTCGACCGACGGACAGGAGGAAATATATATAGGAGAAACCATATGATACCGTGGTGACTGTAGTTAGAGAAAATAATTCATCAGACCTGATTAAAAAACCAGGGCGGGCCGTGGACCGGACACACCGTTGGAGAAAGTAATTTATCAGGTAAGCATAAATTCTGTTTTCTCCAACATTGGTGTGTCCGGTCCACGGCGTCATCCTTACTTGTGGGAACCAATACCAAAGCTTTAGGACACGGATGAAGGGAGGGAGCAAATCAGGTCACCTAAATGGAAGGCACCACGGCTTGCAAAACCTTTCTCCCAAAAATAGCCTCCGAAGGAGCAAAAGTATCAAATTTGTAAAATTTGGCAAAAGTGTGCAGTGAAGACCAAGTCGCTGCCTTACATATCTGGTCAACAGAAGCCTCGTTCTTGAAGGCCCATGTGGAAGCCACAGCCCTAGTGGAGTGAGCTGTGATTCTTTCAGGAGGCTGCCGTCCGGCAGTCTCATAAGCCAATCGGATAATGCTTTTAAGCCAAAAGGAAAGAGAGGTAGAAGTCGCTTTTTGACCTCTCCTTTTACCAGAATAAACAACAAACAAGGAAGATGTTTGTCTGAAATCTTTAGTAGCCTCTAAATAGAATTTTAGAGCACGGACTACGTCCAAATTGTGTAACAAACGTTCCTTCTTTGAAACTGGATTCGGACACAAGAAGGTACAACTATCTCCTGGTTAATATTTTTGTTGGAAACAACTTTCGGAAGAAAACCAGGCTTAGTACGCAAAACCACCTTATCTGCATGGAACACCAGATAGGGCGGAGAACACTGCAGAGCAGATAACTCTGAAACTCTTCTAGCAGAAGAAATTGCAACCAAAAACAAAACTTTCCAAGATAATAACTTAATATCTACGGAATGTAAGGGTTCAAACGGAACCCCTTGAAGAACTGAAAGAACTAGATTTAGACTCCAGGGAGGAGTCAAAGGTCTGTAAACAGGCTTGATCCTAACCAGAGCCTGAACAAATGCTTGAACATCTGGCACAGCTGCCAGTCTTTTGTGAAGTAAAACAGATAAAGCAGAGATCTGTCCCTTCAGAGAACTTGCAGATAATCCTTTCTCCAAACCTTCTTGTAGAAAGGATAGAATCTTAGGAATTTTTATCTTGTTCCATGGGAATCCTTTAGATTCACACCAACAGATATATTTTTTCCATATTTTATGGTAATTTTTCTAGTTACAGGCTTTCTAGCCTGAATCAGAGTATCTATTACAGAATCTGAAAACCCACGCTTTGATAAAATCAAGCGTTCAATCTCCAAGCCGTCAGTTGGAGGGAAACCAGATTCGGATGTTCGAATGGACCCTGAACAAGAAGGTCCTGTCTCAAAGGTAGCTTCATGGTGGAGCCGATGACATATTCACCAGGTCTGCATACCAAGTCCTGCGTGGCCACGCAGGAGCTATCAAGATCACCGAGGCCCTCTCCTGATTGATCCTGGCTACCAGCCTGGGGATGAGAGGAAACGGTGGGAATACATAAGCTAGGTTGAAGGTCCAAGGTGCTACTAGTGCATCTACTAGGGTCGCCTTGGGATCCCTGGATCTGGACCCGTAGCAAGGAACCTTGAAGTTCTGACGAGACGCCATCAGATCCATGTCTGGAATGCCCCATAATTGAGTTATTTGGGCAAAGATTTCCGGATGGAGTTCCCACTCCCCCGGATGGAATGTCTGACGAAGAAAATCCGCTTCCCAATTTTCCACTCCTGGGATGTGGATCGCAGACAAGTGGCAGGAGTGATCCTCCGCCCATTGAATTATCTTGGTCACTTCTTTCATCGCCAGGGAAGTCCTTGTTCCCCCTGATGATTGATATATGCAACGGTCGTCATGTTGTCTGACTGAAACCTTATGAATTTGGCCTTTGCTAGCTCTGAGAGCATTGAATATCGCTCTCAGTTCCAGAATGTTTATCGGGAGAAGAGACTCTTCCCGAGACCATAGACCCTGAGCTTTCAGGGATTCCCAGACCGCGCCCCAGCCCACTAGGCTGGCGTCGGCCGTGACAATGACCCACTCTGGTCTGCGGAAGCTCATTCCCTGTGATAGATTGTCCAGGGTCAGCCACCAACGGAGTGAATCTCTGGTCTTTTGATCTACTTGAATCGTCGGAGACAAGTCTGTATAATCCCCATTCCACTGTCTGAGCATGCACAGTTGTAATGGTCTTAGATGAATTTGTGCAAAAGGAACTATGTCCATTGTTGCAACCATCAATCCTATTACTTCCATGCACTGCGCTATGGAAGGACGAGGAACAGAATGAAGTACTTGACAAGAGCTTAGAAGTTTTGATTTTCTGACCTCTGTCAGAAAAATCCTCATTTCTAAGGAATCTATTATTGTTCCCAAGAAGGGAACTCTTGTTGACGGGGACAGAGAACTTTTTTCTTTGTTCACCTTCCATCCGTGAGATCTGAGAAAGGCTAGGACGATGTCCGTATGAGCCTTTGCTTTTGACAGGGACGACGCTTGAATCAGGATGTCGTCCAAGTAAGGTACTACTGCAATGCCCCTTGGTCTTAGAACCGCTAGAAGGGACCCTAGTACCTTTGTGAAAATCCTTGGAGCAGTGGCTAATCCAAATGGAAGTGCCACAAACTGGTAATGCTTGTCCAGAAAGCGAACCTTAGGAACTGATGATGTTCCTTGTGGATAGGAATATGTAGGTACGCATCCTTTAAATCCACGGTAGTCATAAATTGATTTTCCTGGATAGTAGGTAGGATCGTTCGAATAGTTTCCATTTTGAACGATGGTACCCTGAGACATTTGTTTAGGATCTTTAGATCCAAAATTGGTCTGAATGTTCCCTCTTTTTTGGGAACTATGAACAGATTGGAATAAAATCCCATTCCTTGTTCTCTTATTGGAACTGGATGTATCACTCCCATCTTTAACAGGTCTTCTACACAATGTAAGAATGCCTGTCTCTTTATTTGGTTTGAAGATAATTGAGACCTGTGGAACCTTCCCCTTGGGGGTAGTTCCTTGAATTCCAGGAGATAACCTTGAGAAACTATTTCTAGCGCCCAAGGATCCTGAACATCTCTTGCCCAAGCCTGAGCAAAGAGAGAAAGTCTGCCCCCCACTAGATCCGGTCCCGGATCGGGGGCTATGCCTTCATGCTGTGTTGGTAGCAGTGGTAGGCTTCTTGGCCTGCTTACCCTGGTTCCAGCCTTGCATTGGTTTCCAGGCTGGGTTGGGTTGTGAAGTATTACCCTCTTGCTTACAGGATACAGAATTAGAGACTGGTCCGTTTCTGCGAAAGGGACGAAAATTAGGCTTATTATTAGCCTTAAAAGACCTATCCTGTGGGAGGGCGTGGCCCTTTCCCCAGTGATGTCTGAAATAATCTCTTTCAAATCAGGTCCAAATAATGTTTTACCTTTGAAAGGAATGTTAAGCAATTTTGTCTTGGAAGACACATCCGCTGACCAAGACTTTAGCCAAAGCACTCTGCGCGCCACGACAGCAAACCCTGAATTTTTCGCCGCTAATCTAGCTAATTGCAAAGCGGCATCTAAAACAAAAGAGTTAGCCAATTTAAGTGCTTGAACTCTGTCCATAACCTCCTCATACGAAGATTCTTTACTGAGCGATTTTTCTAGTTCCTCGAACCAGAAACACGCTGCCGTAGTGACAGGAACAATGCATGAAATTGGTTGTAGAAGGTAACCTTGCTGTACAAAAATATTTTTAAGTAAACCCTCTAATTTCTTATCCATAGGATCTTTGAAAGCACAACTATCTTCGATAGGAATAGTAGTGCGTTGTTTAGAGTAGAAACCGCCCCCTCGACCTTGGGGACTGTCTGCCATAAGTCCTTTCTGGGGTCGACTATAGGAAATAATTTCTTAAATATAGGGGGGGAACAAAAGGTATGCCGGGCCTTTCCCACTCTTTATTTATTATGTCCGCCACCCGCTTGGGTATAGGAAAAGCGTCGGGGGGCACCGGAACCTCTAGGAACTTGTCCATCTTACATAATTTCTCTGGAATGACCAAATTGTCACAATCATCCAGAGTAGATAACACCTCCTTAAGCAGTGCGCGGAGATGTTCTAATTTAAATTTAAATGTCACAACATCAGGTTCAGCTTGATGAGAAATTTTTCCTGAATCTGAAATTTCTCCATCAGACAAAACCTCCCTCATGGCCCCTTGAGATTGGTGTGAGGGTATGTCAGAACAGTTATCATCAGCGTCCTCTTGCTCTTCAGTGTTTAAAACAGAGCAATCGCGCTTTCTCTGATAAGTAGGCATTTTGGATAAAAGATTTGCTATGGTGTTATCCATTACAGCCGTTAATTGTTGCATGGTAATAAGTATTGGCGCACTAGATGTACTAGGGGCCTCCTGTGTGGGCATAACTGGTGTAGACACAGTAGGGGATGATGTAGTATCATGTTTACTCCCCTCATTTGAGGAATCATCTTGGGCAATATCATTATCTGTTGCATTACTGTCCTTACTTTGTTTGGACACTATGGCACAATTATCACATAAATTTAAATGGGGAGACACATTGGCTTTCATACATATAGAACATAGCTTATCTGATGGTACAGACATGTTAAACAGGCTTAAACTTGTCAACAAAGCACAAAAAACGTTTTAAAATAAAACCGTTACTGTCACTTTAAATTTCAAACTGAAAACACTTTATTACTGAATATGTGAAAAAGTATGAAGGAATTGTTCAAAATTCACCAAAATTTCACCACGGTGTCTTAAAGCATTAAAAGTATTGCACACCAAATTTCAGAGCTTTAAACCTTAAATTAACGGAACCGGAGCCGTTTTTACATTTAACCCCTATACAGTCCCAGAATGAGGCTCTGTCTATAACTAGAAAGGCCCCCATCTGAAAAAGGTGTCCAACACAGTGCCTGCCGTTTTTCTAAACGTTCCCCAAGATTATAATACCAATAATTAGTTAGAATCTGCATAATATGCCTAGTAAAGCAATTGTTTTAGCCCAGAAAAATGTCTACCAGTTTTTAAGCCCTTTTTGAAGCCCTTTATTCTTTTATGTTTAACTAAGAAAATGGCTTACCGGTCCCCATGAGGGGAAATGACAGCCTTCCAGCATTACATGGTCTTGTTAGAAATATGGCTAGTCATACCTTAAGCAGAAAAGACTGCTAACTGTTTCCCCCAACTGAAGTTACTTCATCTCAACAGTCCTGTGTGGAAACAGCAATCGATTTTAGTTACTGTCTGCTAAAATCATCTTCCTCTTACAAACAGAAATCTTCATCCTTTTCTGTTTCAGAGTAAATAGTACATACCAGCACTATTTTAAAATAACAAACACTTGATAGAAGAATAAAACTACATTTAAACACCAAAAAACTCTTAACCATCTCCGTGGAGATGTTGCCTGTGCAACGGCAAAGAGAATGACTGGGGTGGGCGGAGCCTAGGAGGGATCATGTGACCAGCTTTGCTGGGACTCTTTGCCATTTCCTGTTGGGGAAGAGAATATCCCACAAGTAAGGGTGACGCCGTGGACCGGACACACCAATGTTGGAGAAATAACGTGCAAGTTAGCACCGCACCCCTCATAACGCAAAACTTGTAATATGGCCGTTATTTTTTTAATTTTGTTTAAACTATTTTGAATACATTAAAGGGACATGATACCCAGATGTTGAAGTACTTGAAAGTGATGTAAAAAATTTTGTAGAAAATACCACCTGAACATCTCTATGTAAAAAAGGAAGATATTTTACGCACAATTTGCTCAGTGACCAGATCCTATTGTAAAGAGACTTTAAGCAGCCAATCAGGATGCTAGTCCCATGACTTGCACGAAAGCATGTATCTGGCATGTTCAGACAAAGTCATGTTATTTCCTTCTCAGTTTAAAAGGACATGAAATCCAAAAAATTTCATTCATAATTCAGTTACATCATAAGGTTTTAAACAATTTCCAATTTACTTCTATTGCTTAATTCTCTTGGTATCCTTTGTTGAAGGAACAGTAATGTACTACTGGAAGCTAACTGAAAGCCAATTACAAAAATACATATATGTGCAGCCACCAATCAGCAGTTTCTGAGCCTACCTAGGTACACTTTTCAACAAAGGATAAAAAGAGAACTAAACAAATTAGATAATAGAAACACTTTAAAAAACTATTTGACATTGCATGCTCTATCTGAATCTGATAACCCCTTGACCCAAAATGTCATAGATATACATTATGCGTCACAAAGTATAGTTAAGATAGGGGGGGTTAGCTGGTTAGGGGATTTAGATGTTAGTGTGTATTTTGCAATGTAGGTTGTGGTTAATAGAGTAGTGGGGAATTTTGTGATGTGGGGTTTTGGGGTTAATAGAGTAGAGGGGACTTTTGCGGTGGGCTATTTAGAGATTTAGGGGTTTATAGAGTAGTGAGGTAATTTGTGTATTAGGGATTTAGCGGTTTAAATGTTAATAGCGTAAAAGAATAGTTTGCGGTGGTGATTTGGCACTTTATGGGGTTAATAGTGTTGAGGGGTAGTTTGCCATGTGGGGGTTTGGTTGTTTAGGGGTTAATAAGAGTAGTTTAGTGCAACTGTTTCCTCTGGTGCAAACTTTCAGGTCGCGTAAGTTTGAGCATTAAATACGATTTGCGTTCAAGCAATTGCATTTACTTTCAACTTGCATTATGAGCAGACATTGTTGCTCAAATTACGCAATTTGTCAAGCAAGATGGAGGCAATATGATGGTCTGGGGGTGCTTTTGTGGTGATAAAGGGAGAGATTTATACAGGGTAAAAGGGACCTGCTATGTGGGTGGTTGGCGGTTAAGGGGTTAATATTTAATTATGTTATTTGTGGATTAGGGGTTAATTACTTTATTGTTTTGCGATGTGGGGGTTGACGTTTAGGTGTTTGTTAATACTTCATGCGGGAGGTAGTTTTTTTGTTGTTATACTTAGTGCTGGCGGTTACATGTTTTTATTTTTATTTCTTGCGGTCGGTTACGTGTTTTTTTGTTATCCAAAAGGAATCACTCTTGCTCTTAAAATTGCGATAAAATAAGTCACCCTATTACTAAAAATGTGAGAAATGTGTAGAATAATCTCAAGGATCGCTCCTTTGAGATTATTCTACAAATTTTCACGTGTTTTTTAGTTATTTTGTGGGGGCGGTTGCGTGTTTTTTTTTAAGGCTTCGGGTTTGCCTACGCTGCATCCAGGTGGATTCCGAAAATGGCAGGATGCATGCGCAACTGGCGACGGCGATGGACGTGTTGAAAACACGATTAGAGTGTAGATGAATGATTTTATTGATTTGTGTGTATTAATAATTCCTTGGCTATCCTGAGATATCTCCTTATAACCTGCCTTTTTGTGAGCAGACGCATAATTACAGTAATTTTTGTTCCTGCTGGCACTATGCTGATCGCACATTGTGAACTACAACAAAGAAATCCTTTTTATTTCCCTTTATAATTTTTGACATATCTTTTTATATTTGTGTTCGCTTTGACTTCCTCTTTACCATCTTTTGACATGTTTGATGATAAGTTATATTCAGTTTCATTGTAACATAGCTAACTGTTAATCAGCGGTATTATGGTTGCTGAACAAAAAAAGTGATGGATAAAAGTATTAGCTGTTGGGATTTGTTAGGATTATAGCATACGGATGAACAAATGTCTGTGCTTAGAAATAAAGTAAAACAAAAATACTTTTTTTAATATGTTTTATTATTAAGCACAGCCATACTTGAGCCTACATTTTTTACATTAAACAACATTAAAATCGTGGTCAAATTAGTGTTTAGGTTTATTGTGATAGAACATTCTACAGATCTGTGTTAAACTACATTAAGGCCATTTTAAAAGCCCCAGCCAGCCTCCCTAAACAATTTAAAGGTGTACTAAGGTGGGTTTAATTGAAATTAAAATAAACAATTTAAATGGACATTGTACACTAAATTTTTCTTTGCATAGTTTTTTGTAGATGATTCTTTATGTAGCTAATTTTTAAATAACATTGTGCTGATTTTCATACTCCTAACCAAGCCTCAAATCCTAACAGATTTCAGATTGCTTCTGTTTGTATAATGGGTCTTTTCATATGCAGGGTAGGGGGGAAGGGGAGAGGGTCTGCTCTAAGCCCCTTTCAGTTAGTGTCCCAGCCTAACCTTATCAACAGTGCTAAATTGGGAGCTTCTAAGTTTTTAAAAGGTTTTATACTGGATTTTTAGGTCAGTATCTGTGCATATTCTTCTTTATATTAATGTCTATTACATGCAGTTATATGAAAATTGGCAGTAAAGTCAAAATAAAACATTTATGATTCAGATAGAGCGTACAGTTTCTCCTACTATCAAATTTGCTTTGTTCTCTTGGCTAAAGAGTATACCTAGGTAGGTTTAGAAGCAAGACTATAGAAAGAGGAAAGGGTAACTATATGGGAAACGTGATAATAGACTGCGCTAGAACAAGAGGGTATAAACTGGTGAGTTAGAAGGAACTTCCTCTAAAAGGTCCCAAAAAGTAGTATGCAGGCAAAGATATAACACACCAGCGCCAAAGATTGGCTAAAATGCCCAAAGGAAACAGAATCTTTAAGTGAAATGAAATTAATATTTATTACTGAACTAGATATAAAAACAAATTGTAAAACAGTCAGAAAATAGTCAAAAAATAGACGTAGGTAATTCTCACTGTGCCAGAGGATATGTATACTCAGGTTGGCCAACCTTGAAAAAATATGAAAAGATATATTAAAATATACGTAAAATATGGTAGAAATATCTATACAAGCATGTTTAAAAACAATAGCAGCACAGAGCGATATAAAATAAATAATACAGTACAAATCTGAGGACTAAAAGTTCTATATGTAATCTAATTCACCTGTACACAGTATCTAATAGTAGTTTTATAAAGGTCTGTGTTGAAATATTCCAGTCATTTACTAGATATGGACAGCTTTTAATGTGAACAGATTGTCTGTAAAAATAGATGGTGTTTAAGCGAAATAAATCAAAGCGTAACAAACGGATTGTACATCTATATCAATGTTTATCCGTATTAATGTGCAGCTGAAAGGTACCTTAAAAGAATTTTCTCCTTGCAAATTGCCCAATGCAAAACATCCGTTTCGCTTCTGTGGAAGCTTTGTATGTGGATCCTTCAAGTGTTCAGATTTACAGCCGATCGTGGAGCCGGTCTGGACTTCTGGCGTTCTCCTGCTGTGAGCCTACAGATGCGCGCCTTCTCCGGAAGGGGCTCTGATTGGTCCTAGCTCTTGGGGGAGTGACGCTTACAATGAAGATCAGGCTCTACGGCTGTAGTTGGAAGTGGTTACAGTTAGATCCTTAGCGATATCCTTGGGTTGAAAAAGTTAGCAGCAACGCGTTTCAGCTGAGAGTACTCAGCCTTTGTCAAGCTGCTTTTCCATATCCCTATGAGGTTTAAATAGCCCCTAAAGGCTGTCTATTTGTTGATGTCAATTAAACAATCACTGTAATGGACGTTTTAGATTATCTTAAAATATAAAAAGTTAACCTTATTCAGGTAGTTCCTGTTATTTGAATAAACATCCTTTTGCAATATTCGTGGAATTACCAGGCCTATATTTAGGAACATCTGGATAATATATATGACGAAAAAAGGTATAATTCTAAAAAGTATATAAATACAATAACTAGAGTTAATTAACTATGCGATTACTATGTTTTACTGGTATTGAATTCAAAAGAAATCTCCGCACATAACAGTTCTAAAAATAGAGCAGTAATAAATCTCCCACTAGGTGTTAAAGGAGGAATTGAGGATTATAAAGGAGGCGAATGGTCTAATATCCGCTATAGTATTTTATGTATATAAGGAGATGCTATACTATATAGAGAATAATAAGAAGAAGAAAATGGAAGAGGAATAGTCTATTTAATATCTTCTAATCTGTTCTGTTAGTAGGTGTGAATATATTAAGACACGTATTTGGCTACAGATATATTTCAAGTGTTTAGAAAACAATTAAGGTTTAAATCTAAGTTTAGTCCTTCTGGTTTTAATGTTCGGAGCTCAAAAATCCTTTAGCCTCTTTTTGTAATAGTGTGTATGACAAATTTCCACCTCTTCTCTTTTCATTCAATTTAGCTATTGCCGTAAAATTAAAATATTTTAAGTTATTATTACAGCATGTCCTAAAGTGTTTCGCCACTGGAAGATCTTTATTTCTTTCTTTTTCAGAATTTTCAATGGAGTTTAAATGTTCCCTAATTCTCTCTCTTATTGTTCTCTCCGTCTCGCCAATATACTGTTTCCCACATTTTTTACATGTTATCAAGTAGATCGCATTAATGTGATACATCTAATAGTTTCTTTTATTGTGTATTCTTTCTTAGTATTTGTTGAGATTAATTTTTTGTTTTATTCGCATATTTACATGCCTTACATGTTAAGCAAGGATAAAAGCCTTGCAGTTTTTCACCAAGCAGATCTCTGGTCATTTTGCAGGTATTTTGTTTATAGGTCGGAGCTAATTTACTTTTTAGGTTTTTGTTTTTTTTGTATACAAATTTAGGATTATTAGGTAATTTGGCCCCTAAGTGAGGATCGGATTTGAGGATCTTCCAATGAGATCTAATATTTTTTTCTAATTTAAGCCTATCTTCACTATACTCTGTAACGAAAGGCAGAAAAATTTCTGCATTCGTGGAAACCTCTAGAATAGTTTCTTTTGTCTTATATTGCAATATAAGACAAAAGAATTGCAGGAAAGAAATATTGCAATATAAGACAAAAGAAACTATTCAGAGGTTTCCACGAATGCAGAAATTTTTCTGCCTTTCGTTACAGAGTATAGTGAGATAGGCTCGTTAAAGGTAGTTTATTAAAAAGAAAGTTAAAAGTGTTTAAAGGTATAAGGTATATGACAAGGTGTTTTACTGCAAAGGGCTAAATTATATATATATATATATATATATATATATATATATATATATATATATATATATATATATAATATGTCTAAATATGTATGTATGCATACTGTATATATGTAAATATTTGTGTACATATGTATTTATGTATTTAACTGTATGCATACTGTACATATTTCACATTTCAATGTACTTTACATACAGGATAATTACATTTTTATTGTAAATAAATATTTATATATCTATATCTTTTTATACCCATACCTATGCATCTATTCCTATAAATATATAGGTATAGACATCTATTTTACAGTAACATTATCAGATATATATAAATATATTTATGTTTGACTATAAAAATTACATTATTTTCAATCTGAAGACCATAGGAATGTAAAATATGTAGTCCATTTTGTGTCATTCTTGTTCGTGACTTTACATCTTTGACAACGAGTTTGTCACACTTAGTTGACAGGGCAGGATTTTGGGCCATTTTGTATTTAAAAGGTGCTACCATGCTACTCTCTGATGCCCTGCATATAGATTTTGTTGTTTAGCTTGTGCTATTTACTCTTGTTGTTATTTCTTACTTAGGCCCACATGTATTATAAGGCAAGACCTATAATTACGCTCGTTTGTGTCATACAGGCAGAGGATTTTGTTCGTCATTGCCCTTTATGTATCGTTACACACTCAAGTGAGCATGTAAAGCCTCCCCTTCTTTTCCGTAACCAATCACTTTAAAGAATGGCCTGTTAATCACCCAGAGCAATCAAGCTTGGGGGGATTCTCTCTTCGCCACGTCAGAGGTGGCGAACGAGGTGTAAGAAAGCATCGGTTTGATGGACCAGTCGCTTCTTACATTGCTGGATGCGTGCTCACATGTGCGAAACTTGCCCCGCAAGGGCCCTGGATCAGCTTCATACATGGGAGCACTTAGACATTTGCTTGAACCTTGACGATTCTTTTCCTTTTAATGTGTTTCTTCCTTGCCAGCCTGGCTTTTGGCCCCTGCTGAACCTGCCTGCTCACCCCCTAATTAACCTTTTCCCCAAATGCTCCCAACTGAATTTTTTTTACTGAAACCTACACTATTGCATTAACCGCTCCCTAAGAGAATCTTTATTATTAATATGCAGAAAGCCCCACTAAGCTAATGCCACTTCTTAGTTACACAAGCCAAACACGCAGAGAGAACCCTTTTGTTTACCTTTTGATTATGCCTTAAACGGGACATATTAATGGCAATAATAAGTGCTTGCAAAGTAGGGCTGCAAAACACTATCCGGTCAGAATGATAATAAAAATAGTTGTTAACCGAATCTCATTATGGATCACGGTGGTCTGTGATTATATGGTCAGGTGCACGGCGCCAGCTGCTTCACTCCGATGAACTCCTAAACATGGTATTGTGCCAAAAATTGTATTTATTAATTTATTTTCTACCTGATTAATCGGCTGAATTATTATGTGATTAATTGGATCGAAACAAAATGAAAAGCATTAATAAATACAATTTAGTTTATCACAGTGAAGCAACTTGTGCCATGCAACTGACCATTTAATCACAGACCACCCTAATCGATAATGAGATTCATTGACAACTTTTTTTTTTTTTAAACGTATTTTTATTAAGAGAAAACACAGGTACAATATACAACGACATACTTGCCATATGGTACAGACAATATAATGCAAGATTAAATACAATTGCATTCTGAGATTAAATACCAAAATGTCAAACCTTTATAATTAACAGATACATAATTAGCTTACTCTTCACTTAATAGAGGTTAAAAAACTCACGGCTAGATTTGGAGTTTGGCGGTAAAAGGGCTGTTAACGCTCCGGGGTTTTTTTCTGGCCGCACCATAAATTTAACTCTGGTATCGAGAGTTCAAACAAATGCTGCGTAGGCCTCCAAAAAGGAGCGTAGAGCATATTTAGCGCAAATGCAACTCCTCGATTCCAGAGTTGCTTACGGACGCGGCCGGCCTCAAAAACGTGCTCGTGCACGATTCCTCCCATAAGGAAACAATGGGCCTGTTTGAGCTGAAAAAAAACCTAACACCTGCCAAAAAAGCAGAGTTCAGCTCCTAACGCAGCCCATTGTTTCCTATGGGGAAACACTTCCTACGTCTGCACCCTAAACACTTCTAACATGTACCCGAGTCTAAACCACCCCTAGCCTTACACTTATTAACCCTAATCTGCCGCCCCCCGCATATCGCTGACACCTGCATTACACTTTTTAACCCCTAATCTGCCGCTCGTAAAACCGCCGCCACCTACGTTATTCCCTATGTACCCCCTAATCTGCTGCCCTAACATCGCCGACCCCTATGTTATATTTATTAACCCCTAATCTGCCCCCCCACAACGTCGACGACACCTACCTACACTTATTAACCCCTATCTGCCGAGCGGACCTGAGCGCTACTATAATAAAGTTATTAACCCCCTAATCCGCCTCACTAACCCTATCATAAATAGTATTAACCCCTAATCTGCCCTCCCTAACATCGCCGACACCTACCTTCAATATTAACCCCTAATCTGCAGACCGGAGCTCACCGCTATTCTAATAAATGTATTAACCCCCTAAAGCTAAGTCTAACCCCTAACACTAAACACCCCCCTAAGTTAAATATAATTTTTATCTAACGAAATAAATTAACTCTTATTAAATAAATGATTCCTATTTAAAGCTAAATACTTACCTGTAAAATAAAATCCCTAATATAGCTACAATATAATATTACATTTATATTATAGCTATTTTAGGATTATATTTATTTCTACAGGTCAACTTTGTATTTATTTTAACCACGGTACAATAGCTTATTAAACTAGTTAAGAACTATTTAATAGTACCTAGTTAAAATAATTACAAATTTACTGTAAAATAAATCCTAACCTAAGATATAATTAAACCTAAACTACCCTATCAATAAAATAATTAAATAAACTACCTACAATTACCTACAATTAACCTAACACTACACTATCAATAAATTAATTAAACACAATTGCTACAAATAAATACAATTAATAAACTATCTAAAGTACAAAAAATAAAAAAGAACTAAGTTACAGAAAATAAAAAAATATTTACAAACATAAGAAAAATATTACAACAATTTTTAAACTAATTACACCTACTCTAAGCCCCCTAATAAAATAACAAAGACCCCCAAAATAAAAACTTCCCTACCCTATTCTAAAATAACAATATTACAAGCTCTTTTACCTTACCAGCCCTGAAACAGGGCCCTTTGCGGGGCATGCCCCAAGAATTTCAGCTTCTTTTGCCTGTAAAAAAAAACATACAATACCCCGCCCCCCCAACATTACAAACCCACCACCCACATACCCCTAATCTAACCCAAACCCCTTAAATAAACCTAACACTAATCCCCTGAAGATCTTCCTACCTTGTCTTCACCATCCAGGTATCACCGATCCGTCCTGGCTCCAAGATCTTCATCCAACCCCAAGCGGGGTTGGCGATCCATAATCCGGTGCTCCAAAGTCTTCCTCCTATCCGGCAAGAAGAGGACATCCGGACCGGCAAACATCTTCTCCAAGCGGCATCTTCTATGTTCTTCCATCCGATGACGACCGGCTCCACTCTTGAGACCTCCAGCGCGGATCCATCCTCTTCTTCCGACGACTAGACGACGAATGGAGGTTCCCTTTAAGGGACGTCATCCAAGATGGCGTCCCTCGAATTCGATTGGCTGATAGGATTCTATCAGGCAATCGGAATCTAAGGTAGGAATTTTCTGTTTGGCTGCATGGAATCAGCCAATCAGAATCAAGTTCATCCGATTGGCTGATCCAATCAGCCAATCAGCATTGAGCTCGCAATTCTATTGGCTTGTTCCGAACAGCCAATAGAATGCCGCCGAGCTCAATCTGATTGGCCTGATTGGATCAGCCAATCGGATTTGAACTTGATTCTGATCTGGCTGATTCCATCAGACCAATCAGAATATTCCTACCTTAATTCCGATCTGGCCTGATAGAATCCTATCAGCCCAATCGGAATCTCGAGGGGACGCCATCTTGGATGACGTCCCTTAAAGGAACCGTAATTCGTCGTCTAGTCGTCGGAAGAAGAGGATGGGTCCGCCGCTGGAGGTCTTCCAAGATGGAGCCGGTTCGTCATCGGACTGGAAAGAACATAGAACGATGCCGCTTGGAGAAGATGTTTGCCGGTCCGGATGTCCTCTTCTTGCCGGATAGGAGGAAGACCTTTGGGAGCACCGGATTATGGATCGCCAACCCCCCGCTTGGGTTGGATGAAGATCTTGGAGCCAGGACGGATCGGTGATACCTGGATGGTGATAGACAAGGTAGGAAGATCTTCAGGGGATTGTGTTAGGTTTATTTAAAGGGGGTTTGGGTTAGATTAGGGGTATGTGGGGTGGTGGGTTGTTAATGTTGGGGGGGGGGGGGTTATTGTATGTTTTCTTTTTACAGGCAAAAGAGCCTCGAACTGAAATTCTTGGGGCATGCCCCGCAAAGGGCCCTGTTCAGGGCTGGTAAGGTAAAAGAGCTTGTAATATTAGCTATTTTAGAACTAGGGTAGGAATTTTTTTATTTTGGGGGTCTTTGTTACTTTTATTAGGGGGCTTAGAGTAGGTGTAATTAGTTTAAAATTGTTGTAATATTTTTCTTATGCTTTGTAAATATTTTTTTATTTTCTTGTAACTTAGTTCTTTTTTATTTTTTTGTACTTTAGATAGTTTATTTAATGTATGTATTCTTGTAGCAATTGTGTTTAAATTAATTTATTGATAGTGTAGTGTCTAGGTTAATTGTAGGTAATTTGTAGGTAGATTATTCTAATTATTTTATTGATAGGGTAGTGTTAGGTTCTAATTTAATCTTAGGTTAGGATTTATTTTACAGGTACATTTGTAATTATTTTAAATAGGTAACCTATTAAATAGTTCTTAAACTATTTAATAGCTATTGTACCTGGTTAAACTTAAATACAAAGTCTACCTGTAAAATAAATATTAATCCTAAAATAGCTATAATATAAATGTAATTTTTATTCGTAGCTATATTAGGATTTATTTTACAGGTAAGTATTTAGCTTTTAAATAGGAATCATCTTATTTAATAAGAGTTAATTTATTTCGTTAGATAAAAATTATATTTAACTTAGGGGGGTGTTAGTGTTAGGGTAGTAGACTTAGCTTTAGGGGTTTAATACATTTATTAGAATAGCGGTGAGCTCCCGGTCCGGCGATTAGGGGTTAATAATTGAAGGTAGGTGTCGGCGATGTTCAGGGAGGGCAGATTTAGGGGTTAATACTATTTATGATAGGGTTAGTGAGGCGGATTAGGGTTTAATAACTTTATTATAGCCTAGCGCTCAGGTCCCGCTCGGCAGATTAGGGGTTAATAAGTGAAGGTAGGACTGTCCGGCGACCGTTGTGGGGGGCAGATTAGGGGTTAATAAATATAACATAGGGGTCGGCGATGTTAGGGCATGCAGATTAGGGGCTACATAGGGTTAACGTAGGTGGCGGCGGTTTACGGACGCGGCAGATTAGGGGTTAAAAGTGTAATGGCCCCCCCCCCCCCAGGGGGAGTCAGCGATAGCCGGGGGCGGCAGATTAGGGGTTAATAAGTGTAAGGCTAGGGGTGTTTAGACTCGGGGTTACATGTTAGAGTGTTAGGTGCAGACGTAGGAAGTGTTTCCCCCATAGGAAACAATGGGGCTGCGTTAGGAGCCTGAACGCTGCTTTTTTGCAGGTGTTAGGTTTTTTTTCAGCTCAACAGCCCCATTGTTTCCTATGGGAGGAATCGTGCACGAGCACGTATTTGAGGCCGGCCGCCGTCCCCAGTAAGCAACTCTGGTATCGAGAGTTGCATTTTGCCGCCTAAATAGGCTCTACGCTCCTTTTTTGGAGCCTAACGCAAGCATTTGTTTTGACACTCTCGATACCAGAGTTAAATTTATGGTGCGGCCAGAAAAAAACCCGCGGAGCGGTTAACCAGCCCTTTTACCGCCAAACTCACAATCTAGCCGTGAGTTTTTAACCTCTATTAAGTGAGAAGTAAGCTAATTATGTATCTGTTAATATAAGGTTTGACATTTTGGTATTTAATCTCAGAATGCATTGCTATTTAATCTTGCATTATATGTCTGTACCCATATGGCAAGTATGGCCTTTGTATATTGCTACCTGTGTTTTCTCTTAATAAAAATACGTTTAAAAAAAAAAAAAAGTTGTCAATGAATCTCCATTATCGATTAGGTGGATCTGTGATTAAATGGTCAGTTGCATGGCACAAGTTGCTTCACTGTGATAAACTAAATTGTATTATTAATGCTTTTCATTTTGTTCGATCCAAATTAATCACATAATAATCAGCCGATTAATCAGGTAGATAAATAAATTAATAAATACAATTTTTGGCACAATACCATGTTAAGGAGTTCATCGGAGGCTGAAGCAGCTGTGGCGCCGTGCAACCTGACCATATAATCACAGACCACCTGATCCATAATGAGATTCGTTAACAACCTATTTTTATTATCATTCTGACCGATTTAGTTGTTGCAGCCCTACTTGCAAGCACTTTATTATTGCCATTAATATGTCCCTTTAAGGCATAATCATAAGGTAAACAAAAGGGTTCTCTCTGCGGTTTGGACTTGTTCAACTAAGAAGTGCATTAGCTTAGTGGGGCTTTCTGCATATTAATAATAAGATTCTCTTAGGGAGACGCGGTTAATGCAATTGTGTAGGCTTTCAGTAAAAAAAAATTCAGTGGGAGCATTTTGGGGAAAAGGTTAATTAGGGGGTAGCAGGCAGGTTCAGCAGGGGCCAAAGCCAGGCTGGCAAGAAGAAACCATTTAAAAGGAAAAGAATCGTCAATGTTCAAGCAAAGGTCTAAGTGCTCCATGTATGAAGCTGATCCATGGGCCCTTGCGCGGGTGGCAAGTTCGCACATGTGAGCACGCTTCCAGCAATGTAAGAAGCAGCTGTCATCAAACCCGATGCTTCTTACCACTCTTCGCCACCTCTGAGTGGCGAAGAGGAAATCCCCCCAAGCTTGATTGCTCTGGGTGATTAACAGGCCATTCTTTAAAGTGATTGGTTACGGAAATGAAGGGGACGGGCTCTTACATGCTCACTTGAGTGTGTAACGATACATATAGGCAATGGTGCACGAACAAAATCCTCTGCCCTGTATGACACAAACGAGCGGTATTATAGGTCTTGCCTCTATAATACCTGTGGGCCTAAGTAAGAAATTAACAACCAAGAGTAAATAGCACAAACCTAAAACAACAAAATCTATATGCTGGCATCAGACGGTAGCATGGTAGCACCTTTTAAATACAAACATGGCCACAAAATCCTGCCCTGTCAAAACTAAGGGTGACAAATACGTTGTCAAAGATGTGAAAGTCACAACAAGAATGACACAAAATGACACATATTTTAATTCCTATGTTCTCTTCAGATTGAAAATAATGTAATTTTTATAGTCAAACATAAATATATATATTATTTATATCTGACTAATGTTACTGTAAAATAGATGTCTACTACCTATATATTTTTAGGAATAGATGCATAGGTATGGGTATAAAAAAGATATAGATATATAAATATTTATTTGCAATAAAAATGTAATTATCTCCTGTATGTAAAGTACATTGAAATGTGAAATATGTACAGTATGCATACCAGTTAAATACATAAATACATATGTACACAAACTATTTACATATATACAGTATGCATACATACATATTTAGACATTTATATGTATATATATATAGTTATATATTATATTATATATATATTTATATATATATATCATATATATATATACTATTTAGCCCTTTGCAGTAAAACCACCTTGTCATATACCTCTATTACCTTTAAACACTTTTAACTTTCTTTTTAATAAACTACCCTTTAACGAGCCCCTATCTTCACTATACTCTGTAACGAAAGGCAGAAAAATTTCCTGCATTCGTGGAAAACCTCTGGAATAGATTTCTTTTGTCTTATATTGCCAATATTTCTTTCCTGCAATTCTTTCTGTCTTATATTGCAATATAAGACAAAAGAAAACATATCTAGAGGTTTCCACGAATGCCAGAAATTTTTCTGCCTTTCGTTACAGAGTATAGTGAGAAGATAGGCTTAAATTAGAAAAAAATATTAGATCTCATTGGAAAGATCCTCAACATCCGATCCCTCACTTAGGGCCAAATTACCTAATAATCCTAAATTTTGTATACAAAAAAAACAAAAACCTAAAAAGTAAAATTAGCTCCCGACCTAATAAAACAAAAATACCTGCCAAAATGACCAGAGATCTGCCTTGGTGAAAAACTGCAAGGCCTTTTATCCTCCTTGCTTTAACATGTAAGGCATGTAAATATTCGACTAAAACAAAAAAATTTTTAATCTCAACAAATACTAAGAAAGAAATACACAATAAAAGAAACTATCTTGATTGTATCAACATTAATGCGATCTACTTGATAACATGTAAAAAATGTGGGAAACAGTAATATTGGCGAGACGGAGAGAACAATAAGAGAGAGAATTAGGGAACATTTAAACTCCATTGAAAATTCTGAAAAAGAAAGAAATAAAGATCTTCCAGTGGCGAAAACACTTTAGGACATGCTGTAATAATAACTTAAAATATTTTAATTTTACGGCAATAGCTAAAATTGAATGAAAAGAGAAGAGGTGGAAATTTGTCATACACACTATTACAAAAAGAGGCCCTAAACGGATTTTTGAGCTTCCGCCTGAACATTAAAACCAGAAGGACTAAACTTAAGATTTAAACCTTAATTGTTTTATAAACACTTGAAATATATCTGTAGCAAATACGTGTCTTAATATATTCCACACCTACTAACAGAACAGATTAGAAGATATTAATAGACTATTCCTCTTCCAATTTCTTATTTATATATTACTTCTCTATATAGTATAGCATCTCCTTATATACATAAAATACTATAGCGGATATTCAGGACCATTCGCCTCCTTTATAATCCTCAATTTCCTCCTTTAACACCTAGTGGGAGATTTATTACTGCTCTATTTTTAGAACTGTTATGTGCGGAGATTTCTTTTGAATTCAATACAGTAACACATAGTTTAATCGCATAGTTAATTAACTCTAGTATTGTATTTATATACTTTTAGAATTATTACCTTTTTTCGTCATCTATATTATCCAGATGCTTCCTAAATATAGGCCTGGTAATTCCACGACGAATATTGCAAAGGATGTTTATTCAATAACAGGAACTACCCTGAATAAGGCTTAACTTTTTTATATTTTAAGATAACTCTAAAATGTCCATTACATGTGATTGTTTAATTGACATCAACAAATAGACAGCCTTTTAGGGGCTATTTAAACCTCATAGGGATATGGAAAAGCAGCTTGACAAAGGCTGAGTACTCTCAGCTGAAACGCGTCTGCTGCTAACTTTTTCAACCCAAGGATATCGCTAAGGATCTAACTGTAACCACCTTCCCAACACAGCCGTAGAGGCCTGATCTTCATTGTAAGCGGGTCACTCCCCCAAGAGCTAGGACCAATCAGAGCCCCTTCCGGAGAAGGCTGATTCTGTAGGCCTCACAGCAGGGAGAACGCCAAGAAGTCCAGACCGGCTCCACGATCGGCCTGTAAATCTGAACCACTTGAAGGATCCACATACCAAAGCATCCACAGAAGCGAAAACGGATGTTTTGCATTGGGCAAATTGCACGGAGAAAATTCTTTTAAGGTACCTTTCAGCTGCACATTAATACGGATAAAACATCTGAATATAGATGTACAATCCGTCTTGTTACGCTTTGATTCTATTTCGCTCTAAAACACCCATCTATTTCTTACAGACAATCTGTTCACATTAAAATGCTGTCCATATCTAGTAAATGACTGGAATATTTCAACCACAGATCCCTTTATAAAACTACTATTAGATACTGTGTACAGGTGAATAGATTACATATAGAACTTTTACGTCCTCAGATTTGTACTGTATTATTTCATTTTATATCGCTCTGTGCTGCCTATTGTTTTTATAACATGCCTTGTATAGATATTTCTACCATATTTTACGTATATTTTAATACTATCTTTTCATATTTTTTCAAGGTTGGCCAACCTGAGTATACTTATCCTCTGGCACAGTGAGAATTACCTACGTCTATTTTTTGACTATTTTCTGACTGTTTTTACAATTTGTTTTTATATCTAGTTCAGTAATAAATATTAATTTCATTTCACTTAAAGATTCTGTTTCCCTTTGCGGCATTTTAGCCAATCTTTGGCGCTGGTGTGTTATATCTTTGCCTGCATACTACTTTTTGGGACCTTTTAGAGGAAGTTCCTTCTAACTCACCAGTTTATACCCTCTTGTTCTAGCGCAGTCTATTATCACGTTTCCATATAGTTACCCTTTCCTCTTTCTATAGTCTTGCCTTCTAAACCTACCTAGGTATACTCTTTAGCCAAGAGAACAAAGCAAATTGATAGTAGGAGAAACTGTACGCTCTATCTGAATCATAAATGTTTTATTTTGACTTTACTGCCAATTTTCATATAACTGCATGTAATAGACATTAATATAAAGAAGAATATGCACAGATACTGACCTAAAAAATCCAGTATAAAAACCTTTTAAAAAACTTAGAAGCTCCCAATTTAGCACTGTTGATAAGGTTAGGCTGGGACACTAACTGAAAGGGGCTTAGAGCAGACCCTCTCCCCTTCCCCCCTACCCTGCATATGAAAAAGACCCATTATACAAACAGAAGCAATCTGAAATCTGTAGGATTTGAGGCTTGGTTAGGAGTATGAAAATCAGCACAATGTTATTTAAAAATTAGCTACATAAATGAATCATCTACAAAAAACGTATGCAAAGAAAAATTTAGTGTACAATGTCCATTTAAATTGTTTATTTTAATTTCAATTAAACCCACCTTAGTACACCTTTAAAATTGTTTTAGGGAGGCTGGCTGGGGCTTTTAAAATGGCCTTAATGTAGTTTAACACAGATCTGTAGAATGTTTCTATCACAATAAACCTAAACACTAATTTGACCACGATTTTAATGTTGTTTAATGTAAAAAAATGTAGGCTCAAGTATGGCTGTGCTTAATAATAAAACATATTAAAAAAAGTATTTTTGTTTTCACTTTATTTCTAAGCACAGACATTTGTTCATCCGTATGCTATAATCCTAACAAATCCCAACAGCTAATACTTTTATCCATCACTTTTTTTGTTCAGCAACCATAATACCGCTGATTAACAGTTAGCTATGTTACAATGAAACTGAATATAACTTATCATCAAACATGTCAAAAGATGGTAAAGAGGAAGTCAAAGCGAACACAAATATAAAAAGATATGTCAAAAATTATAAAGGGAAATAAAAAGGATTTCTTTGTTGTAGTTCACAATGTGCGATCAGCATAGTGCCAGCAGGAACAAAAAATTACTGTAATTATGCATCTGCTCACAAAAAGGCAGGTTTTAAGGAGATATCTCAGGATAGCCAAGGGAATTATTAATACACACAAATCAATAAAATCATTCATCTACACTCTAATCGTGTTTTCAACACGTCCATCGCCGTCGCCAGTTGCGCATGCATCCTGCCATTTTCGGAATCCACCTGGATGCAGCGTAGGCAAACCCGAAGCCTTAAAAAAAACACGCAACCGCCCCCACAAAATAACTAAAAAAACACGTGAAAGATTTGTAGAATAATCTCAAAGGAGCGATCCTTGAGATTATTCTACACATTTCTCACATTTTTAGTAATAGGGGTGACTTATTTTATCGCAATTTTAAGAGCAAGAGTGATTCCTTTTGGATAACAAAAAAACACGTAAAACCGACCGCAAGAAATAAAAATAAAAACATGTAACCGCCAGCACTAAGTATTAACAACAAAAAAACTACCTCCCGCATGAAGTATTAACAAACACCTAAACCGTTCAACCCCCACATCGCAAAACAATAAAATAATTAACCCCTAATCCACAAATTAACATAATTAAATATTAACCCCTTAACCGCCAACCACCCACATAGCAGGTCCCTTTTACCCTGTATAAATCTCTCCCTTTATCACCACAAAAGCACCCCCAGACCATCATATTGCCTCCATCTTGCTTGACAAATTGCGTAAGTTGAGCAACAATGTCTGCTCATAATGCAAGTTGAAAGTAAATGCAATTGCTTGAACGCAAATCGTATTTAATGCTCAAACTTACGCGACCTGAAAGTTTGCACCAGAGGAAACAGTTGCACTAAACTACTCTTATTAACCCCTAAACAACCAAACCCCCCACATGGCAAACTACCCCTCAACACTATTAACCCCATAAAGTGCCAAATCACCACCACAAACTATTCTTTTACGCTATTAACATTTAAACCGCTAAATCCCTAATACACAAATTACCTCACTACTCTATAAACCCCTAAATCTCTAAATAGCCCACCGCAAAAGTCCCCTCTACTCTATTAACCCCAAAACCCCACATCACAAAATTCCCCACTACTCTATTAACCACAACCTACATTGCAAAATACACACTAACATCTAAATCCCCTAACCAGCTAACCCCCCCTATCTTAACTATACTTTGTGACGCATAATGTATATCTATGACATTTTGGGTTCAAGGGGTATCAGATTCAGATAGAGCATGCAATGTCAACTAGTTTTTTAAAGTGTTTCTATTATCTAATTTGTTTAGTTCTCTTTTTATCCTTTGTTGAAAAGTGTACCTAGGTAGGCTCAGAAACTGCTGATTGGTGGCTGCACATATATGCTATTTTTGTAATTGGCTTTCAGTTAGCTTCCAGTAGTACATTACTGTTCCTTCAACAAAGGATACCAAGAGAATTAAGCAATAGAAGTAAATTGGGAAATTTGTTTAAAACCCTTATGATGTAACTGAATTATGAATGAAATTTTTTGGGATTTCATGTCTTTTTAAACTGAGAAGGGAAATAACATGACTTTGTCTGAACATGCCAGATACATGCTTTCGTGCAAGTCATGGGACTAGCATCCTGATTGGCTGCTTAAAGTCTCTTTACAATAGGATCTGGTCACTGAGCAAATTGTGCGGTAAAATATCTTCCTTTTTTTACATAGAGAGGTTCAGGTGGTATTTTCTACAAAATTTTTTACATCACTTTCAAGTACTTCAACATCTGGGTATCATGTCCCTTTAATGTATTCAAAATAGTTTAAACAAATTAAAAAAAATAACGGCCATATTACAAGTTTTGCGTTATGAGGGGTGCCGGTGCTAACATTGCACGTTATTTTCACCGCTCACTTCCCTACAGCGCTGGTATTACAGGTTTTTACAAAACCCGGCGATAAAATGAAAAGAAGAAAGAGTAGAGCAAAATTGTGCTCCATACCGCACTCCAATACCAGCGCCTGCATAAGTCAGCAGTGAGCTGGTTGTACGTGCACGTGCACGATTTCCCCATAGACATCAATGAGGAGAGCCGGCTGAGAAAAAGTCTAACACCTGCAAAAAAGCAGCGTAAAGCTCCGTAACGCAGCCCCATTGATTCCTATGGGGAAACACATTTTATGTTTACAACTAACACCCTAACATGAACCCAGAGTCTAAACACCTTAATCTTACACTTATTAACCCCTAATCTGCCACTCAGGACATCGCCCGCCACCTACATTTTACTTATTAACCCCTAATCTGCTGCCCCAACATCCCCGACACTTACACTATATTTATTAACCTCTAATCTCCCGCCCCCCAATGTCGCCGCAACCTACCTACACTTATTAACCCCTAATCTGCCACCCCCAATGTCGCCGCCACTATAATAAACATATTAACCCCTAAACCGCTGCACTCCCGAATAGCAAACACTAGTTAAATATTATTAACCCCTAATCTGCCGCCCCTAACGTCGCCGCCAATATAATAAACATAATAAACATATTAACCCCTAATCTGCTGTCCGCCTCCACCTACCTACATTTATTAACCCCTAATCTGCTGCCCCCAACATCGCCGCCATCTATATTAAATTTATTAACCCCTAAACCTAAGTCTAACTCTAACACCCCCTAACTTAAATATAATTAAAATAAATCTAAATAAAAATTCCTATCATTAACTAAATAATCCCTATTTAAAACTAAATACTTACCTGTAAAATAAACCCTAAACTAGCTACAATATAACTAATACTTACATTGTAGCTATCTTAGGGTTTATTTTTATTTTACAGGCAAGTTTGTATTTATTTTAACTAGGTAGAATAGTTACTAAATAGTTATTAACTATTTAATAACTACCTAGCTAAAATAAATACAAATTGACGTGTAAAATAAAACCTAACCTGTCTTACACTAACACCTAACCTAACCCTACAATTAAATAAATTCCCTAAATGAAATACAATTAACTAAATTCAAAACATTAGCTAAATTACAAAAAACAAACACTAAATTACAGAAAATAAAAAACAAATTACAAGATCTTTTAAACTAATTACACCTAATCTAATAGCCCTATCAAAATAAAAAAGCCCCCCCCCCAAAATAAAAAAAAACCCTAGCCTAAACTAAACTACCAATAGCCCTTAAAAGGGTCATTTGCAGAGCATTGCCCCAAAGAAATCAGCTCTTTTACCCGTTAAAAAAAAAAATACAAACAATCCCCCAACAGTAAAACCCACCACCCACACAACCAACCCCCCAAATAAAACCCTAACTAAAGAAAACCCTAAGCTCCCCATTGCCCTGAAAAGGGCATTTGGATGGGCATTGCCCATAAAGGGCATTTAGCTCTATTGCTGCCCCAAACCCTAATCTAAAAAATAAAACCCACCCAATACACCCTTAAAAAATCCTAACACTAACCCCCGAAAATCCACTTACCGGGAGAAGTCTTCATCCAAGCGGCAAGATGTCCTCAATGAAGCCGGCAGAGGTGGCCCTCCAGACGGGCAGAAGTCTTCACCCAGACGGCATCTTCTATCTTCATCCTTCCGACGCGGAGCAGCTTCATCTTCAAGACATCCGGCGTGGAGCATCCTCTTCCAACAACGACTACCCGACAAATGAAGGTACCTTTAAGTGACGTCATCCAAGATGGTGTCCCTTCGATTCCGATTGGCTGATAGAATTCTATCAGCCAATCGGAATTAAGGTTGAAAAAATCCTATTGGCTGATGCAATCAGCTAATAGGATTGAGCTTGCATTCTATTGGCTGATTGGAACAGCCAATAGAATGCAAGCTCAATCCTATTGGCCAATCGGAATTTAAGGGACACCATCTTGGATGACGTCACTTAAAGGTACCTTCATTCATCGGGTAGTCATCGTTGGAAGAGGATGCTCCGCGCCGGATGTCTTGAAGATGGAGCCGCTCTGCGTTGGAAGGATGAAGATAGAAGATGCCGTCTGGGTGAAGACTTCTGCCCATCTGGAGGACCACTTCTGCCCCTCCGGAGGACCACTTCTGCCTGTCTGGAGGACCACCTCTGCCGGCTTCGTTGAGGACATCTTGCCGCTTGGATGAAGACTTCTCCCGGTAAGTGGATCTTCTGGGGTTAGTGTTAGGATTTTTAAGGGTGTATTGGGTGGGTTTTATTTTTAGATTAGGGTTTGGGCAGCAATAGAGCTAAATGCCCTTTTAAGGGCAATGCCCATCCAAATGCCCTTTTCAGGGCAATGGGGAGCTTAGGTTATTTTAGTTAGGGTTTTATTTGGGGGGTTGGTTGTGTGGGTGGTGGGTTTTACTGTTGGGGGGGTTGTTTGTATTTTTTTTACACGTAAAAGAGCTGATTTCTTTGGGGCAATTCCCCGCAAAAGGCCCTTTTAAGGGCTATTGGTAGTTTATTTTATTTTGATAGGGCTATTAGATTAGTTGTAATTAGTTTAAATCTCTTGTAATTTGTTTTTTATTTTCTGTAATTTAGTGTTTTTTTTGTAATTTAGCTAATTGTTTTGAATTTAGTTAATTGTATTTAATTTAGGGAATTTAATTGTTGGGTTAGGTTAGGTGTTAGTGTAAGACAGGTTAGGTTTTATTTTACAGGTCAATTTGTATTTATTTTAGCTAGGAAGTTATTAAATAGTTAATAACTATTTAGTAACTATTCTACCTAGTTAAAATAAATACAAACTTGCCTGTAAAATAAAAATAAACCCTAAGCTAGCTGCAATGTAACTATTAGTTATATTGTAGCTAGTTTAGGGTTTATTTTATAGGTAAGTATTTAGTTTTAAATAGGAATTATTTAGTTAATGATAGGAATTTTTATTTAGATTAATTTTAATTATATTTAAGTTAGGGGGGTTTTAGGGTTAGACTAGGTTTAGGGGTTAATAAATTTAACGAAGTGGCGGCGACGTTGGGTGTGGCAGATTAGGGGTTAATAAATGTAGGTAGGTGGCGATGATGTTAGGGACAGCAGATTAGGGGTTAATAATATTTAACTAATGTTTGCGAGGCGGGAGTGTGGCGGTTTAGGGGTTAATATGTTTATTATAGTGGCGGTGATATCCAGAGCGGCAGATTAGGGGTTAATAATTTAATTTTAGTGTTTGCGATGCGGGAGGGCCTCGGTTTAGGGGTTAATAGGTAGTTTATGGGTGTACTTTTTAGCACTTTAGTTATGAGTTTTATGCTATTGCGTTGTAGTGTAAAACTCTGACTTTAGAATGCGGTACGTATCTTGACGGGATATGGTGTACCGCTCACTTTTTGACCTCTCAGGACAAGCTTGTAATACCGGCGCTATGAAAGTCCCACAGAAAAAAGACTATATGCAATTTGCGTAAGTTGATTTGCGGTAAGGCCAAAAAAGTGTGCGGTGCCCCTACATTTGCAAGACTTGTAATACCAGCGGTAGTAAAAAAGCAGCGTTATGAGGCTTAACACTGCTTTTTTACTCATAACGCAAGACTCGTAATCTAGCCATAAATAAATAAAATACTGCAAAAATGAAATAACTTTTCTCAAAATGTCACCTATTCTTACAGTGAGATAGTTAACACTTTTGTTTAGATTACTAAAAATTTCAGACATGAATACTTAATTAACGGCTAGATTACGAGTTGTGCGTTAGGCTTAAAAGAAGCGTTGGCCAGTCCCAACGCTGCTTTTTAACACCCGCTGGTATTACGACAAGTCTTGCAGGTACAGGTGTTCCGCTCACTTTTTTGGCCAGACTCGGAAATACCGCAAATCCACTTACGTCAATTTCGTATCCTCTTTTTTCAATGGGACTTGCATAGCGCCGGTATTACGAGTCTGCCAAAAAGTGAGCAGTACACCCCTCTCCTGTCAAGCCTGGTACCCACATTTTAAAGTCAGTAGTTCAGAGTTTTACACTACAACGCCGTAGCTTAAAACTCTTAACTAAAGTGCTAAAAAGTACACTAACACCCATAAACTACCTATTAACCCCTAAACCGAGGCCCTCCCACATCACAAACACTAAAATAAATATTTTAACCCCTAATCTGCCGAACCGGACATCGCCGCCACTATAATAAATATATTAACCCCTAAACCGCCGCACTCCCGCCTCGTAAACATTGGTTAAATATTATTAACCCCTAATCTGGCGTCCCTAACATTGCCGGCACCTACCTACATTTATTAACCCCTAATCTGCTGCCCCCAACATCGCCGCCACTATATTAAAGTTATTAACCCCTAAATCTAAGTCTAACCCTAACATCCCCTAACTTAAATATAATTAAAATAAATCTAAATAAAATAACTATCATTAACTACATTATTCCTATTTAAAACTAAATACTTATCTATAAAATAAACCCTAAGATAGCTACAATATAACTTATAGTTACATTGTATCTAGCTTAGGGTTTATTTTTATTTTACAGGCAAGTTTGTATTTATTTATTTTAACTAGGTAGAATAGTAATTAAATAGTTATTAACTATTTAATAACCACCTAGCCAAAATAAATACAAAAGTACCTGTAAAATAAAACCTAACCTAAGTTACACCTAACACTACACTATAATTAAATTAATTCCCTAAGTTAATTAAAATTATATAAAGTACAAAAAAAACAAAACACTAAATTACAGAAGAAAATTACAAGATTTTTAAACTAATTACACCTAATCTAATCCCCCTAACAAAATAAAAAAGCCCCCCCAAAATAAAAAAATCGCTACCCTACACTAAATTACAAATAGCCCTTAAAAAGTAATCAGCTCTTTTACCTGTAAAAAAGAATTATAAATTCTCCCCCAACATTAAAACCCACCACCCACACAACCAACCCTACTCTAAAACCCACCCAATCCCCCCTTAAAAAAACCTAACACTAACCCCTTGAAGATCACCTTACCGGGAGTCGATTTCATCCAACTGGGCAGAAGTGGTCCTCCAGACGGGCAGAAGTCTTCATCCAAGCCGGGCAGAAGTGGTCCTCCAGACGGGCAGAAGTCTTCATCCAGACGGCATCTTCTATCTTCAACCATCCGGCGCAGAGCGGGTCCATCTTCAAGACATCTGACACGGAGCATCCTCTTCTTTCCACGGCTAACGACGAATGAAGGTTCCCTTAAATGACGTCATCCAAGATGGCTTCCCTTCAATTCCGATTGGCTAATAGAATTCTATCAGCCAATCGGAATTAAGGTAGAAAAAATCCTATTGGCCGGTCCTAACTCTGCTTTTTATAGCCCGCTGGTATTACGAGTCTTGCAGGTACAGGTGTATCACTTTTATGGTACAACGCCATAGCATAAAACTCGTAACTAAAGTTCTAAAAAGTACACTAACACCCATAAACTACCTATTAACCCCTAAACCGAGGCCCTCCCACATTGCAAACACTAAAAGAAAATTTTGAACCCCTAATCTGCTGAACCGGACATCGCAGCCACTATAATAAATATATTAACCCCTAAACCGCCACACTCCCGCCTCACAAACACTAGTTAAATATTATTAACCAACAATCTGCCGTCCCTAAAATCGCCGCCACCTACCTACATTTATTAACCCCTAATCTGCCGCCCCCAACGTCGCCGCCACTATATTAAAGTTATTAACGCCTAAATCTAAGTCTAATCCTAACACCCCCTAACTTAAATATAATTAAAAGAAATCTAACTAAAAATTCCTATCATTAATTAAATTATTCCTATTTAAAACTAAATACTTACCTGTAAAATAAACCCTAAGCTAGCTACAATATAACTAATAGTTACATTGTAGCTAGTTTAAGATTTTTTTTTATTTTACAGGCAAGTTTTGCATTTATTTTAACTAGGTAGAATAGTTATTAATAGTTATTAACTATTTAATAACTACCTAGTTAAATTAAAGACACATTTACCTGTAAAATAAAACCTAATCTAAGTTACACTAACACCTAACACTACACTATAATTAAATAAATTAACTAAATTAAATACAATTAGCTAAATTAAATTAAATTATCTAAAGTACAAAAAAAACAAACACTAAATTACAGAAAATAATAAACAAATTACAGAAATTTAAACTAATTACACCTAATCTAATAGCCCTATTAAAATAAAAAAAAACCCTAGCCTAAACTAAACTACCAATAGCCCTTAAAAGGGCCTTTTGTGGGACATTGCCCCAAAGTAATCAGCTCTTTTACCTGTAAAAAAAAAAATACAAACAAACCCCCCAACAGTAAAACCCACCACCCACACAACCAACCCCCCAAATAAAATACTAGCTAAAAAAAACCTAAGCTCCCCATTGCCCTGAAAATGGCATTTGGATGGGCATTGCCCTTAAAAGGGCAGTTAGCTCTTTTGCAAGCCCAAACCCCTAATCTAAAAAATAAACCCACCCAATACACCCTTAAAAAAAACCTAACACTAACCCCCTGAAGATCGACTTACCGGGAGACGTCTTCATCCAAGCCGGGCGAAGTGGTCCTCCAGACAGGCAGAAGTCTTCATCCAGACGACATCTTCTATCTTCATCCATCCGGCGCAGAGCGGCTCCATCTTCAAGACATCTGACGTGGAGCATCCTCTTCTTCCGACGACTAAAACAGAATGAAGGTATCTTTAAGTGATGTCATCCAAGATGGCGTCCCTTAGATTCTGATTGGCTGATAGCCAATCGGAATTAAAGGGACATTATACACTCATTTCTTTGCATAAATGTTTTGTAGATGATCTATTTATATAGCCCATAAAGTTTTTTTTTTAATGTATAGTTTTGCTTATTTTTAAATAACATTACTCTGATTTTCAGGCTCCTAACCAAGCCCCAAAGTTCTATGAGAATACCGGCAGCTACCTACTCCAGCTTGCTCCTGTTTGTGTAAAGGGTCTTTTCATATGCAAAAGAAGGGGGAGGGGGGAGTGTCTTATTTCCCACTTGCAGTGGGCTTTCCAGCTACCTTTTCAACAGAGCTAAACCTAGAGCGTCTAAGTAAGTTTTTAAACTGTTTTATCATGGATTTTTATATCACTATCTGTGCATCTTATTCTTTATAGTAGTGTCTATTACATGCAGTTATATGAAATGAATGTATACTGTCCCTTTAAGGTTGAACAAATCCTATTGGCTGATGCAATCAGCCAATAGGATTGAAGTTCAATCCTACTGGCTGATCTTATCAGCCAATAGGATTGAGCTTGCATTCTTTTAGCTGATTGAAACAGCCAACAGAATGCGAGCTCAATCCTATTGGCTGATTTTTTTATTTTGGGGGGCTTTTTTATTTTAATAGGGCTATTAGATTAGGTTAATTAGTTTAAATTTCTGTAATTTGTTTATTATTTTCTGTAATTTAGTGTTTTGTTTTTTTTGTACTTTAATTTAGCAAATTGTATTTAATTTAGTTAATTTATTTAATTATAGTGTAGTGTTAGGTGTTAGTGTAACTTAGGTTAGGTTTTATTTTACAGGTAAATTTGTCTTTATTTTAACTAGGTAGTTATTAAATAGTTAATAACTATTTAATAACTATTCTACCTAGTTAAAATAAATACAAACTTGCCTGTAAAATAAAAAAAAAAATCCTAAGCTAGCTACAATGTAACTATTAGTTATATTCAGGGCCGGATTTCCCATTAGGCACAGTAGGCATGTGCCTACAGGCGCCTTGCAGTGAGGGGCGCCTGCCTGTCAGTAATAAAAAAAAATAAAAAAATTTTGTGAGGGTATTAATTTTAGTAAGAATTGTGCTGCCAGGTGCTTACAGAGTCGAATGTTTCATTGGGAATATGTTACAGCAGTTGAGGGAGCCATGAAGGAGAGAGGGGCAAATATATTAAAACTAAACCCCTCCCATTTTCGCCAGGCATGTTTAGTTTCACTTTTATTTTATGTACTTCTGTTGCCTCACACAGCCAAGTTCCATGCTGATGTGTAGCAGACAATTTTTGTTGAGGAATGAAAGCTTCAAAAGCTGCCTAGAATGACAACATAACAAGCAGAGCAATTTAACCCCTTGGCTACCATAGAGGGTTGCAGTGTACTCACTTGTTATGTGCTGTAGGGCATTTTTATAGCCAGGGGGTTAAATTATGCTTCAGGATGAATGTTTTTGTTCTATAAAGGCCTTGGAGGTGTGGAGGTTATGTGGGACTAGCTGCTCTGCTCTTTATTACAAGTTGCCAATTGTGATTTACAGCCTTTAGGGCACTTTGACAACAAAGTTTATAGACTGTAAGGCTGTAAAATGTGTATGTGTGTAAACCAATCACATGGCATATTTGTTTGTTTGTATGTATATGTATATATATATATATATATATATCTATATATATACACACACACACACACATACACACACATCACATAAAAAATGTTGATCTGTTCTTTTATCAAGTAAGTGTGGTATTTTTGTATTGTGGTAAATTGAATTTCTAATTTCTAATTTTAAACAGTGTTTAACCTCTTAAGGACATATGACGGAATTTTTCCGTCATAAAACAATTGAGCAAACTGAAAGCTGTGTCCTTAAAGGGTTAAATAAACACATTTGTTGACCCCTGGATTACATATAATCTACAACATTCCATGTTTTCCTTTGAGAGCAACATCATATTATATTTATATTTCAGAACAAAATAAATGTAACATCTGTGTGAATTTGTACCAAAAATATCAGAGTTCACAGGATTTTTTTCATGTTGTGGAAAAAATACCTACATTTTATGTTTTCTTCCACTGGCTGCACAGGTTGTTGATGAGCTTGCATGCTGTTAGTTTTAACCCTTTAAGGACACAGCTTTCAGTTTGCTCAATTGTTTTATGACAGAAAAATTCTGTCATATGTCCTTAAGAGGTTAATATTGCTATTGTTTACACAAAACTGTGTTTAACTCCAACAAAATGTTAAGCACATAGTCAAAGTCATCTCCAGAAAAGCAATACACTAATGGCTTGTCAATAAACATGTCCTATGAGCCCATCTGGGTCTGCACAGATGTGTATTGCTGTCTCAGAACTGACATTGACTATGTGTTTAACTCTTTTGCAAGAGGCTAACACATTTCTGTGCAAGCACTAGTGCAATATTAAAATGCCCTAACAAATTGTCACATTTTATGTCCTTTTAAATAGGGTTTTCTTTAGAATATTTTGCATTAAAAGTTTAACATGATTTGTTTTTGTTATACATAATAGAAATTGTACGGCCATTTGAGTCAAGTGAATATTGATTTTTGGTGTAGCTTCCATTACAACAAATATTGCAATTGGTGTGTATATTTGTGTATCTCCATAAAAGGGAAAATTTAATTTTACATCTAATAATAATAAAAAAAAAAAAGTCCTAATTTTCCCCACTTTTTTTCGGGGGGGGGGGGGGGGGGGAGGGGGTAGTAGGGGGGCGCTTCAGGTTTTCGTGCTTACAGGCACCTGAGATGTAAATCCGGCCCTGGTTATATTGTAGCTAGCTTGGGGTTTATTTTACAGGTAAGTATTTAGTTTTAAATAGGAATAATTTAGTTAACGATAGTAATATTTATTTTGATTTATTTAACCCCTTAATGACCACAGCACTTTTCCATTTTCTGTCCGTTTGGGACCAAGGCTATTTTTACATTTCTGCAGTGTTTGTGTTTAGCTGTAATTTTCCTCTTACTCATTTACTGTACCCACACATATTATATATCGTTTTTCTCGCCATTAAATGGACTTTCTAAAGATACCATTATTTTCATCATATCTTATAATTTACTATAAAATTTTTTATAAAATATGAGGAAAAAATTGAAAAACATACTTTTTCTAACTATGACCCCCAAAATCTGCAACATCTACAACCACCAAAAAACACCCGTGCTAAATAGTTTCTAAATTTTGTCCTGAGTTTAGAAATACCAAATGTTTACATGTTCTTTGCTTTTTTTGTAAGTTATAGGGCAATAAGTACAAGTAGCACTTTGCTATTTCCAAACCATTATTTTTCAAAATTATCGCTAGTTACATTAGAACACTAATATCTTTCAGGAATCTCTGAATATCCATTGACATGTAAATATTTTTTTTTAGTAGACATCCCAAAGTATTCATCTAGGCCCATTTTGGTATATTTCATGCCACCATTTCACCGCCAAATGCGATTAAATACAAAAAATCGTTCACTCTTTTACTAATTTTTTCACAAACTTTTGGTTTCTCACTGAAATTATTTACAAACAGCTTGTGCAATTATGGCTTAAATGGTTGTAAATTCTTCTCTGGGATCCCCTTTGTTCAGAAATAGCAGACATATATGGCTTTGGCGTTGCTTTTTCGTAATTAGAAGGCTGCTAAATGCCACTGCGCACTACACGTGTATTATGCCCAGCAGTGAAGGGGTTAATTATGGAGCATGTAGGGAGCTTTTAGGGATAATTTTAGCTTTAGTGTAGTATAGTAGACAACCCCAAGTATTGATCTAGGCCAATTTTGGTATATTTCATGCCACCATTTCACCGCCAAATGCGATCAAATTAAAAAAACTTTAAATTTTTCACAATTTTAGGTTTCTCACTGAAATCATTTACAAACAGCTTGTGCAATTATGGCACAAATGGTTGTAAATGCTTCTCTGGGATCCCCTTTGTTCATAAATAGCAGACATATATGGCTTTGGCGTTGATTTTTGGTAATTAGAAGGCCGCTAAATGCCGCTGCGCATCACACGAGTATTATGGCTAGCAGTGAAGGGGTTAATTAGGTAGCTTGTAGGGAGCTTGCAGGGTTAATTTTAGCTTTAGTGTAGAGATCAGCCTCCCACCTGACACATCACAATCCCTGATCCCTCCCAAACAGCTCTCTTCCATCCCCAACCCCACAATTGTCCCCGCCATCTTAAGTACTGGCAGAAAGTCTGCCAGTACTAAAATAAAAGCTATCTTTTATTTTTTTATTTATTTTTTTGAGCATATTTACATATGCTGCTATGTAGGATCCCCCCTTAGCCCCCAACCTCCCTGATTTCCCCCAAACAGCTCTCTAACCCCCCCCTGCCTTATTGTGCGCCATATTGGGTACTGGCAGCTGTCTGCCAGTACCCAGTTTGAAATTAAAAACGTTTTTGTTTATTTTTATTAAAAAAACCAACTATTTTCTGTAGTGTAGCTGCCCCCCCACAACCCCCAACAATATACCCTCTCTCCCACTGAGTCTCTCCCACTGAGTCCTTATAATTGTTCCATAGTGTAGGGTTCCCACCCGCACACGCGCGCACCCACCCTCGTGCACGCGCGCACGTCCCGTGCACGCGCGCGCATTCTGGCACGCACCCCACACGCGATCCTACCCCTCTCCTCCATTGATCGCCGCCCACCCGCCTCCCTGGATAAGCTCCCACCCACCAATGAACACCGCGATCAATGGCCGATGCAGAGAGGGCCACAGAGTGGCTCTCTCTAAATCGGACTGCTCAAAACTGTTATTGCAGGATGCCTCAATATCGAGGCATCACTGCAATAACATGAAAGTGGCTGGAAGTGATCAGGATCGCTTCCAGGGCTTTCAAAGACCAACGACGTACGGGGTACGTCCTTGGTCATTAACTGCATTTTTTTGCAGGACGTAACCCATACGTCGTTGGTTGTTAAGGGGTTAAATTATATTTAAGTTAGGGGGTGTTAGGTTTAGGGTTAGACTTAGGTTTAGGGGTTAATAACTTTAATATAGTGGCGGCAACATTGGGGGCGGCAGATTAGGGGTTAATAAGTGTAGGTAGGTGGTGGCGACATTGGGGGTGGCAGAGTAGGGGTTAATAAATATAATGTAGGGTTTGGCGATGTTGGGGGCAGCAGATTAGGGGTTCATAAGTATAATGTAGGTGGTGGCAGTGTCCGGAGCGGCAGATTAGGGGTTAATAATTATAATTTAGGTGTCGGGGATGTCGGGGCGGCAGATAAGGGGTTAATAAGTGTAAAATTAGGGGTGTTTAGAATCAGGGTTCATGTTAGGGTGTTAGGTGTAGACATAAATTTTATTTCCCCATAGGAATCAATGGGGCTGCGTTAAGGAGTTTTACGCTGCTTTTTTACAGGTGTTAGACTTTTTTTCAGCCGGCTCTCCCCGTTGATTCCTATGGGGAAATTGTGCACGAGCACGTTACACCAGCTCACCGCTGACTTAAAGGGACAGTCTAGTATAAGTTAAACTTTCATTATTCAGATAGGACTTTTAATTTTAATCAACTTTCCAATTTACTTTTATCATCAAATTTGCTTTTTTCTCTTGGTATTCTTAGTTTAAACTAAACCTAGGTAGGCTCATATGCTAATTTCTAAGCCTTTGAGGGCTGCCTCTTATCACATGCTTTTTAAATCTCTTTTTAACACAAAGAGACAAAGTACACGTGGGCCATATAGATAACACTGTGTTCAGGCACAGGAGTTATTTAAGATTTAGCACAAAACAATGCTAAATTTAAGAGAATAGATAATAAACAGTCACAGTCATGTGATCAGGGGGTTCCTAGATACAAGGTAACCACAGACATTACTATAACTGTGTTGGTTATGCAAAACTGGGGAATGGGTAATAAAGGGATTATCTATCTTTTAAAACAATAACAATTCTATGGTAGACTGTTCCTTTAAGCAGCGCTGGTATTGGAGTGCGGTAATTAGCAAAATTTTGCTCAACGCTCACTTCTTGTCTTTTTACCGACGGGTTTGTAAAAACTCGTAATACCAGCGCTGCAGCTAAGTAAGCATTGAGTGAAAACTGCTCGTTAGCACCGCATAGCCTCTAACGCAAAACTCGTAATCTGGGCCATTATTAACACATTATTTGATGTTTTACTTTGTGAATTGAATGTATTTTTGAAAAACTCATTTCATATCTGATGACTGCAACACGTTCCCGAAAAGTTGGGACAGGGGCAATTTAGGGCTAATAGGGAAGTGACAAGTTGAAATAAGAAGATGATGTAAAACAGGGGAGGCAATCGTGTATATAAGGAACCTCCAAAAAAGGCCTAGTCCTTCAAGAGCAAGGATAGGTCAAGGCTCGCCAATCTGCCAACAGATGGGTCAGCGAATAATCCAACACTTTGAGAACAATATTCAGTAGGATTTTGGGCATTTCCCCTTCTACAGTGCACAATATAATTAAAAGATTCAAAGAATCCGGTCAAATCTTGGTGCATAAAGGGCAAGGCCGAAAACCACTTCTGAATGCGCGTGATCTCCAATCCCTCAGACATCACTGTCTCACAAACCATCAACAGTCTATATTGGATATCCGAACGTGGGCTTGGGGATACTTTGGTAAACTGTCAGTCAACACAATTCGCTGCTGCATTCACAGATGCAAGTTTAAGCTTTACTATGCAAAGCAGAAGCTATACATAAACACTGTCCAGAAGCGCAGCCGACTTCTCTGGGCTCGGTCTCATCTGAAATGGACAGTAGCACAGTGATATCATGTTTTGTGGTCCGACGAGTCAACATTCTTGTGTTCTCCGGGTAAAAGAGGAAAATGGACCATCCAAGCTGTTATCAGCGTCAGGTCCAAAAGCCAGCATCTGTCATGATATGGGGCTGGGGGTGTCAGTGCCCATGTCATGGGTAACATGAACATTTGTGAGGTCACCATTAATGCAGAAAGATATGTATACATTTTGGAGCAACATATGCTGCTATCCAGATGTCGTTTTTTTCCAGTGACGTCCCTGCATTTTACAGCAGGACAACTCCAAACCACATTCTGCCTGAATTACAAGTACATGGTTGTGTAAGCAGAGAGTTCGGGTGCTAGCATGGCCTGCCTGCAGTGCTGTCCTGTCTCCGATTTAGAATTTGTGGCGCATTATGAAGCGCAAAATAAGGCAACGAAGGCCCTGTACAGTTGCGCAGCTGAAGCCATGCATAATGGGTGAATGGGGAAAAATTCTGCTTGCTAAACTTAACCAACTGGTGTCTTCAGTGCCCAAACACTTACTAAAATAAGTGTTATTAAAAGAAAAGGTGATGTTACACAGTGGTCCCAACTTTTTAGAGTTTGTTGCAGTCATCAGATTTAAAATGAGTGTATATTTTCAAAAATACATTAAATTCACAAAGTAAAACATAAAATAATGTGTTAATGATGTGTTTTCTATATAGTACAGAGAGGATTGAATTTTCAAATGATTTTTTTCTGTTTGTTTTTTTGCATTTTCCATACTGTCCCAACTTTTTCGGAATTGGGGTTGTATATATTTATATGGGGAGGAGAGATAAAAGCTTCTTTAGAGTCTAAAACAAGATAAAAAATGAGAAGTATTCATCAGTGCTATGACAATCACCTGACACCTGGACAAAGGAACATCTATTTAAAAGAGGAGGATTGACATCTTAAAGTGCCACTAACATCACAATTAATGTTTCATGATTCACCTAATTAACAATTTAATTTACAGTTTAGTTATAACAGATAACAATGGCATTAACATTCCTACCAGACCATAAGAGATGAACATTATAATTAAATCATCAATGAACTAAGAACTAATATGCTCATAGAATTTGAAGCAAAAAACAAAGACAGGAATAGATTATAAAAAAACAACTATAAAGGTGTCTTATGTTAATCATAGGACATTATCTATCAATAAAATAGTTCATGTCATATTCTTTGTTCATACCCAAGGGACAACGGGTTCTTAACTTTAAATTTTATTTTTATCTCCCCCTCTTAGTGGTGTTACTGCCACATTTAAAGTTTTAAGCTATAGTGATAGGAGGGAAATAAAGGAAAAGAGCATGCTTATATCTCATCCTCAATAGGGGGATATATTTCTGCCTGGGCCGAGACTGTTTGTGTTATAGTCCTCTTAGCACCAACTATGATCATTGCTGCCTCTGAGGATGAGGAGGTAGTATGAAAGGAGACAGCATCTGGGACATTCTGACAACAATCTTACCTTCCTTATGCTGTGGTTGATCTATTCCTGATGTTTCTCAGACAACCAGTATCTCCTCTGGTTATTTACACACAGATCTTTTGATCTCTGGATGATAAAAGGTTAAATGGAAAGTTTACATCTGTAAGGGACGTTCTTGGCATGAAGCAGCAATGTCAGTGGAGTCAAGAGATTCCTCCTCTGCAAAGTTATATAGGCTAAGGGGTAGATTTACCATTGTCTGTCCGACATGATACGCTGTCGGCATTTATCATTACACAAGCAGTTCACCAGAATTGCTTGTGCAATGCCACCCCCTGCAGATTTGCCACTAGCAGGGTGTCTAAATCAGCCCAATCGTATAGGATCATGAGGATTGAAGACCGCAGCCTCAGAGGCAGCGGACAAGTTATGGAGCAGCAGTCTTTAGACCGCTGCTTCATAACTGCTGTTTCTGACGAGCTCGTAAATCTACCCCTAAATCAACAAAGAATTGCATTTTAGTATTTTTCGTCAAAGGTTAAGGATTGCTGTCACCTTCTAGTTGGCTTCTTGTCTTTAAAGTCTTTAAATTGTACAGTAAAGTCTCTGGGTGGGACCTGATCCCGTAGGCGTGTTCTATGTGCATGAACTATCAGTAGGAGGATCAATTGACAAGATTTTCATGATTTGGATTAAATGTTGTATAAACAGCTCTAGGTTTTGATAAGGAACCAAATCAGGAATTGCGTCTTGTCTAATGTTGTTTTGGTGACTTCTGTTTTCTTGGTCTTCCAATTTCTTGTGCAATTTGAGGAATGAGGTAGGCACAGCAGCAAATAGGTAGCTCAGACCTCCAGGAAATAAGAGGCAAGGCAAAGAAGTAAGCCACACGGCAAAGCAGGAGACAGCAGAAGAAAGCCAAGAAAGCCAGTATTCAGAACACCAAGGGGTTAAGTAATATAGAAGGTCTCTAGGTGGATCAGGGTTCAGCAACAGATATACTTCCAAAAAGTCTTATGCATCAAACACCACAAGCAGGCCCAGCTTATGATAAAAGCCAAAAGTTTAATTTTTCATTCAAATCAGTACATGAGAAGTAGTATAAAACACAGCCAAAAACCGCAATGACATAGGAGCATATAATGGAGACCGAGCTCCTATGCAGACATGTTTCGTGCTGACGTGCACTTGTTCACTCCTAAGAGCAGTTAACAAGTGCATGTCAGCACGAAACGTGTCTGCAGTGTTTGGCTGTGTTTTATACTACTTCTCATGTTTTGATTTTAATGAAAAATTAAACTTTTGGCTTTTATCATAAGCCAGGCCTGCTTGTGGTGTTTGATGCATAAGATTTTCTGGAAGTATGTTCATGTTTGGCAGTGTTGGACAATCATGCCATCTGGAGCATACACAATGAGCAGCCTACGTCATCCCTACTCTCCGTTGTGCTGGCTGTTACATTGTATCATTGGGGTAAGAGTGTGCTCACCGCTGCTTGCTTGTTTTTTTTTCATTCAGCAACAGGTAGTCAATCCAATCTTTTGGAGTGCAAAAGGGTAAGACAAAAGAGTGGTCACTTAGGCAGAGCAGGGTTCAGCAGCAGGTAGTCAGTCCAATCTGCCAGAATGCCAAAGGGTTAAGCAAAAGAGTAGTCGCTTTAGACAGAGCAGGGTTCAGCAATAGGTAGTCAGTCCAATCTTTCAGAGAGAAAAAATCCATCTGTGGTGCTGGTCCTTGCTGTTGGATTTATAGCGCAAGAAGTTTAATCTCTTTTCCAATATAGCCAATCTTTCAGAGTGCCAAAGGGTTAAGCAGTAGAGTTCAGCAGCAGGCAAACAGTCAAAACTTTATACAATAGAATAAGAGCACCCACAGGTACACACGGCACAACTTATACTAGGGCAACTAAAGATTTAAGGAGGTTACCTTAAATAGGTGCATGCTCCCACAAAGCAGGGCCCACAGATGCACAAATAGACAAGCAAAGCAGCACGTGTAGCGCACAGTGATGATGTAATGCAACACGCCGCACAACTACCTCATGCAGCAATGGCAACGGCCGGAGGAGCTGAGGCGGCATAACTAGAGAGTGGAGGCGGTGATATGACACTAGATCTGTTGCTTGAGCTTCCAACCCCTCTTTTAGTGATTTGACTCTGAAGCATATGCACATGATGTCTTTTATCAACTCAGAGATCTCCTCCTTTATTCATGTAATATGGTTAACACATTCTTCTTTTGATGGAAGTGATGTTAGGAGACTCTTTGGATTTGACACATATCAGATGTTTCATCAAACCTTTACATCATAGCTATTCATCACTGAACTCCAATATTTTGAAGAAATTGTTAACTGAAGGGGTGGCAGCTTGAGCTGGTTTCTGAATCAGAGTTTTGGAGGCACTTTGGAAAGATTTTAGGCAGAGAGATGACCACAAAGAAAGAGTTTGCTTAAATTTAAAATGTCAGTAGGAGTAATAATGGTGTTATAGTTAGGTATTTAAATAAAGTGAGGATATGATCCAAGATGAGCAAAGTAAATTGTATAATACATCCTATGTATGCTGTTTCTGTGGTGCTCTTTAAATTTCTAAGTGGGAGTAGGCAATGCTTTCCAGCTTTATCGTAAACCTTTGTATGACAACAAAAGGTGTACACACTAAGACATGGATATCTGGAGCATCTGCAACAATTTGTAACTGGTCAATCTGAGTCTACATCTATAGCAGAGCTTTCCAAACTTTTTATGTTGGCGACACACTTTTTAGACCTACATAATTTCGCGACACAGTAATTCAGTTGTACTGGCAAACAGGATTTTAAACTAACTTGTTTTAAGAGATACGGACACATACATAAATAATATAATAACAAAATGTATTTAAAAGTAACAGTATGTACAGTATGTGCAAGAATTAAAAAAAGTTTAATAACACCAATAGCTTCTTACTATTTTAATGGGATGTATGAGGTTGATGGGATGAACACAATTTCTGAATATTTGGTGGAATATTAGATAAAGACACTCGCATTTCATCATCAAGCATTTTTAAGCTTTGCCTTATTATCCATATATCAAGAGCAGGAGCAGCAAAGCACTACTGGGAGCTAGCTGCAGAAAAAACCCCACTGACTTCTGACTTCAGCTAAGCGTTTAAGCTGCCGCCCTCAGAGCTCAGTGAGTCTGATTGACTACTGCCTGCGCTGCAAACACACTGCTGTCCCACTCACTGACCACACATGCAGTCAAGAGCCAATTAAGGAGACTACACGTGCAGTCAGGAGCCAATGTGCCGCCAAAGCCGCCAATGGGAATAGTTTCAGTTTCCACTGAGCTGCGCCAATAGGTTAAGATGATCTGTGACCCCCTAGGTATCAATCACATGTCAACCATGTGATATGCGTAGCAGGCAGGCGGAAAGTCAGAAACCCCCCAAAAAATAATTTTTTAAAAAAAATTTGTGCTGAAGCAGGGACACACCTACACACTGCTGCCGACACACTAGTGTGTCCCGACACACAGTTTGGAAAGCACTGATCTATAGAATGTCAGGTTTTACTGATAGGAAGATATGAGGCTGAGAATATAATACTCAGGTAATATGGGGCTATAGAAAGTTAATTATAGATATGTTGCTACTCAGTTAATCTCAGCTTAGTACTTAGACAATTGTTTGAGGGCTTTACAGGTTTTATAGTTCACCAAAAATTGAGTAGAAAGACAATAAGGGCACTGCTGAGGTTTCTGCACACCTGGACTAGCTATATATAGTGTCTGTTATACTCCAACTTGTATCACAGTACCACAGTAGACAAATAGGTTTGTTGTTGAACTATTCACTAAGAGTTTATGTAACATAGGCAAACATCTGCATAGTAAAGATGGTGGTTGCCTCAATGCCTTTCATATTCCCCAGTTAGACAGGAGAATAGTGCTGCAGTCAAAAGCTTTTCAAGCCAAGTAGCCCCTGCTTCTTATAATACAAGTCTCTGTAGTGGATTTCCATTAGTTCGGCATGTGAGCATCTCGTTGGAGCGTCCTGTACCACTGGTTTATGGGCAATGCAAACTGTCATGCATGACATGCTGAGATGGCCCAATGGTAGCGCGTTGGAGCCTGTTAAGTGTACTACAGACAGCAATGGGCAATCTCACATCTAACCTTGGAGCATATCCTGGAGGTTAATAAGATAAAGGAGCATAAATTACACTTCTATTGTGCCCTGGAGCACACGTTGAAGCATTGTCTTGAGATGGGGCATTGCGGAGATCAGAAGTGCGGCCATCTCCTTACTGTAATTCTTATTACAATAATGATGTTATATATCATTTACGTCATATAAGCATGTGTAAGTCAAATATCTTGAACACATTTTAAAAATGTTTTGGCATATTTATTCCTCTTTTGAGACAACACTATCACTTGCAAGATACATACGCCTAGATTACGAGTCTTGCGTTAGCCTTAAAAAGCAGCGTTGAGAGGTCCCAATGCTGCTTTTTAACGCCCGCTGGTATTACGAGTCTGGCAGGTACAGGTGTACCGCTCACTTTTTTTCCGCTACTCGAGCATACCACAAATCCCCTTACGTCAATTGCGTATCCTATCTTTTTAATGGAATTTGCCTAACGCTGGTATTACTAGTCTTGGAAAAAGTGAGCAGTACACCCTCTCCTGTCAAGACTGATACCACATTTAAAAGTCAGTAGTTAAGAGTTTTATGGGCTAACGCCGTAACATAAAACTCTTAACTAAAGTGCTAAAAAGTACACTAACACCCATAAACTACCTATTAACCCCTAAACCAAGCCCCCCCCACATCGCAAACACTTAAATCATTTTCTTAACCCCTAATCTGCTGACCGGACATCGCCGCCACTGTAATAAATATATTAACCCCTAAACCGCCACACTCCCGCATCAAAACACTAATTAAATTTTATTAACCCCTAATCTGCCGTCCCTAACATTGCCGACACCTACCTACATTTATTAACCCCTAATCTGCCGCCCCCAACGTCGCCGCAACTATATTAAATTTATTAACCCCAAAATCTAAGTCTAACCCTAACCCTAACACCCCTAACTTAAATATAATTTAAATACATCTAAATAAAATTACTATTATTAACTAAATTATTCTTATTTAAAACTAAATACTTACCTATAAAATAAACCCTAAAATAGCTACAATATAATAGTATAATAACTAATAGTTACATTGTAGCCATTTTAGGATTTATTTTTATTTTACAGGCAAGTTTGTATTTATTTTAACTAGGTAGAATAGTTACTAAATAGTTATTAACTATTTAATAATATCCTAGTTAAAATAAGTACAAATTTACCTGTAAAATAAACCCTAACCTAAGATACAATTACACCTAACACTACACTATAATTAAATTAATTACCTAAACTAAATACAATTAAATACAATTAAATAAACTAAAGTATGAATAAAAACAAACACTAAATTACAGAAAATAATAAAATAATTACAATTTTTTTAAACTAATTACACCTAATCTAATCCCCTAATAAAATAAAAAAATCCCCCCAAAATAAAAAAAAATCCCTACCCTATACTAAATTACAAATAGCCCTTAAAAGGGCCTTTTGTGGGGCATTGCCCCAAAGTAATCAGCTCTTTTACCTGTAAAAAAAAAGTCAATACCCCCCAACATTACAACCCACCACCCACACACCCAACCCTACTCTAAAACCCACCCAATCCCCCCTTAATAAACACTAACCCCTTGAAGATCACCCTACCTTGAGCCGTCTTCACCCAACCGGGCAGAAGTGGTCCTTCAGACGGGCAGAAGTCTTCATCCGATCCGGGCAGAAGAGGACCTCCAGACAGGCAGAAGTCTTCATCCAGGTGGCATCTTCTATCTTCATCCATCCGGAGTGGAGCGGGTCCATCTTCAAGCCATCCGACGCGGAGCATCCTCTTTCATCCGATGACTAACACTAAATAACGGTACCTTTAAGTGACGTCATCCAAGATGGTGTCCCTTCAATTCCGATTGGCTGATAGAATTCTATCAGCCAATTGGAATTAAGGTAGAAAAAATCCTATTGGCTGATGCAATGCTATTTGTAATTTAGTATAGGGTAGGGATTTTTTTTTATTTAGTTTGTGGGGGTTTTTCTTCGTACTTTAGTTTATTTAATTTAATTGTAATTAATTGTAGTTAGTTTAGGTAATTAATTTAATTATAGTGAGTGTTAGGTTTAATTGTAACTTAGGTTAGGGTTTATTTTACAGGTAAATTTGTACTTATTTTAACTAGGAAGTTATTAAATAGTCTATTGTACCTAGTTAAAATAAATACAAACTTGCCTGTAAAATAAAAATAAATCCTAAGATGGCTACATTGTAACTATTTGTTATATTGTAGCTATTTTAGGGTTTATTTTATAGTTAAGTATTTAGTTTTAAATAGGAATAATTTAGTTAATAATAGTCATTTTATTTAGATGTACAGTGAGGCCCCGGTTTACGCACGACTCGGTATACGAAATTTCGGTTTACGAAATCGAAATTTGAAGAAAAATTGACTCGGTTTACGATTTTTTTTCGCAATACGAAACAAAATGCCGGTTTGCCCCCCTCGGTTTACGAATATTTTTCGCAATACGAAACCAGTGGCCCCTGTGCCCCCTGCATGCTCAAGTATGATTGAATTAATGAAGTTTGGGTACCAGTGTGGAGGTGTTGGAGAGGTTTTGGAGCCATTTTGCAGCAAGTTGTTGAGCCTTTTGGAGTCATTTGCAGCAAGTTGTTAAGCCTTTTGGAGCCATTTGCAGCAAGTTGTGGAGCCTTTTGGAGACATTGGAGCCATTTGCAGCAAGTTGTTAAGCCTTTTGGAGCCTTTTGGAGCATTTTTTGGACACTTTATTTGAATTTTTTCGGACCTCCGGAACGCATTAATTGATTTTCAATGCATTCCTATGGGAAAACGTGTTTCGGTTTACGAATTTTTCGCAATACGAAACGACCCGGAGAACGAATTAAATTCGTAAACTGAGGCCTCACTGTATTTAAATTATATTTAAGTTATGGGGGTGTTAGGGTTAGGGTTAGACTTAGGTTTAGGGGTTAATAACTTTATTATAGTGGCGGCGACGTTGGCAGCGGCAGATTAGGGGTTAATAAGTGTAGTTAGGTGGCGGCGACATTGGGGGTGGCAGAGTAGGGGTTAATAAATAAAACATAGGTGTCGGTGATGTTGGGGGCAGCAGATTAGGGGTTCATAGGGATAATGTAGGTGGTGGTGGTGGTGATTTCCCCATAGGAATCAATGGGGCTGCGTTAGGAGCTGAACGTTGCTTTTTTGCAGGTGTTAGGTTTTTTTCATCCGAATCTGCCCCATTGATTCCTATCAGGGAAATCGTGTACAAGCACATTTTGCCAGCTCACTGCTACCGTAAGCAGCGCTGGTACTGAGGTGAGATGTGGTGCTAAATTCTGCTCTACGCTCACCTTTTTGCAGATAACGCCGGGTTAAAAAAACCCATAATACCAGCGTTACTTTAGGTGAGCGGTGAGGGAAAACTGTGCGTCAGCCACGCACACCATTACCGACAAAAACTCGTAATCTAGCCGATAGTTTTTGTGTCAGTTTGATGCATCACAACATTTTTCTCTTTCTGCACTTCCATTGGGATGCATCTGTTGTATACTTTACCAACTCATGTTCCCAAATTTGAAAGAATACGGAATGTAAATTTGCATTTGCTTCAGCTGTCTCTAGTTTAGCCATCATTTACCTACTGTATAGATTTGCTAGGAGAAGATGAATCACCATGAAAGCTGATATATGGTCCTTGAACTATAACCTCTCTACTGAATTTGCTCTTATTTTATAGCTTTATAATTAAGTTGAAAACAATCACAGCCGGTTTATCATGTACACACATCAAACTTTACCTCATTCACTGGAGATTTGCTAATCATTGGTGTGTGTTTTTCTGTTTTTTTTATTTCTTTTCTTTTTTTTTATCACAAAGCGATCTCTCGTGGAGAGCTTAAGTAATTCTCTTTTATACTAAATGACAATGAATCCTAGGCTTTTGCAAAGTGCTTTTGTGCTTCATTGCACACAACTGTAAAAAAATGAGCTGCATGTGGGAAGAGCTGGAATATACAGACGGGGAATTGTATGCTTGATATTGTATATGTTCTCTAGCTACTTGTTAAGAAAGAAGAACAGTTTAAACTGTGTAATGCTGCAGAAGAACAGTGAGTTAACCCTTGAAGTGCCATAGCAATTTTAGCAAACCTTAATGCGTCTTTTTTTAGCCTTGCGTTCTTTGTAGACAAGCTGCTGCTTTTTTTTTTTATCTGCTTCTTAAGTGGAATCAAATGAACTAAGGAATGCTTTTACATGGTGGAATTTATATTGAATGGGACTGTATAACCTAAAGTATAACACAATGGAGTCTATAGCTTCTGACTCTGAGGATATTGAAGACATCTCATCCAAATTGCAAAAAAAGGAATCAAGTGATAAAATGTTACACTGTTTACAAGGCATGTAAGTACTCTGTATTTTATTATTATTTGATATGTGACATCTGTCCTACATCATATGAACTAAAGTCAAAGCTATGATCTACACAGACTGTTACAGAAATATGATTTTCAAACTAAGTATATTTCGTGTTTTGTTTGTTATTTAATATATAGGATATCAACTAATTCAAAAATGTATTAAAATTGTGATAATAATTGTGATCCAAAATCTTAATATACTGCTTTTCTTAGTTTGACTATTTTGAATATTTGTTCTGAGTGACAATTACTTTGTCTCACTGATGGCATGCGACAGCTTCTATATAAAAAGGAATGATACATTAGTAAATATTAATTGAATAAAGTCTAATTTTCTATATTTCATTGATAGTCGTATCATAAAACTTTAGTTTATTATATCTGAGACACAACTGATAATGACATAGCCACCAAATAGTAATTACTTGTATCACTATTAATAGGGGTTTGCATGAGATCAAAATCTAGTCCCCTAAACTGCAGCTGGTGTTATGCTGTTTTTATTTGTGGTTTGTAAAACTAAGTACAGAGTGGATTTAACACTATTTAGCAAACGTCAATATTTAGGAAAAAATTAACCACACTTTACATTTATACTGGTACCAATACTATAGATCCTTCCAGACCACCTCAACACAATAAACCCAAACAGCAACCATTTCCTTCATATTGAACCCTAAGTATACTGATTCCCCAATGACGTTTACTTACTATAATGCACTCTAACAGCATCCGTCTTCAAGCCACTATCAAATCTAACTGCACAAATCAGTCTCCTCAGTCTCCTCGACCGCACGACTCCCGTTCACCATCTACTTTTTATATTTAAAGATCAGTTTCAGAAGTATTTCTGTGGTGTGACAACTCACAAGTTATATGTCGCTTTTTTTTTGTAGATCTTCTAAGTTAAAAACATAATACTTATTAAGGACAGCCTCTGCTTTTGAAAGCGATTTAGTGTTTTTTTTCATATAACACCACAATGTTTTAAAAAGCTATGAACCTTAATTACTTTTTCTAAGTGTTTGTGGGACCAACATGCAGGTAAATCTATTGGTCCTCCCTCCAAATGGAATAGCACAGTACATCATATGGTGTGAAAACCACGTGCAATACAAACCTGTAACCATTACAAATAGAATGAAATGTACCCTAAGTTAATGGAAAACTGTCCTAGAGAACAGTTCCTGCTCCTTTCTTTTTATATGCAATTTTTTGAAACAAATATTTAACAATATTAAACATCAAGGAAAACTCTTTTAAAAATATAATAAAATATCAAACTAGACCAAAGCACATTTTAGCATATGATGTAATGTAACAGTATTCATATGTAAGGCTGGTAAATCTGGTGAATTATTTACATTTTTATGAGATCAAAAACTGAAATGACTGAAGAAGAATTTTACAGTAATGTTATTATTATGCAATAATCCTTCTGAGACTTATGGGTACACTTAAAAATACAGATACAAATCCCAATTCCAGAATTCTAAAATCCAAACTTTTTAACTAATATTTAAAAAAAAAATGATATACATCACAAATTATTATTTTTTTAAGTCACAATATTCTCTTCCTGTTTTTTGGTATATTTGTTCTGCTCTAAAATACAAATAATAGACTATATTTATTTAAAACCAGCAGATTTTACCTTTCTGATTACAGTACTATACTATATAAGGGACTGTGCCTACAAATCTATTAAACATGACATAAAACTACCTTTAGATTGCATATTTAAGCTGTATAACTGTATGTAAATATTACCTACATTATATAAGATATTGTTCTTTATAATTGGTTGTATCCCCTTTCTTAACTGTTCCATTTTACAGATGAAAAAATTCCATAATCCAAACTATTCTGAAATCCAAACCTTTTCTGGTCCCAAGCAGTTTGGATAAAGGGTTTTCTACCTGTACTTTTAGTGTGTGCAGTATTTAATAATAATATATATTGTTTATAATTTAACATTAAAAAAAATACAAATATGTGTTCATATAATTATGTAGATTGCAAGCTCTTCAGAACAGAGACATTCCTGTCTGGTATTCGTTTGGTTTAGTCTGTTTACGTATCAATATCTTGTTTTTACCACAAATCAGTCTCATTATAAACATTCTGAGGCTTTTCAAATAGATTTCAGATATGTAAATCTCTTTATTACATTTTTATAAATGTTAACATAACAGTTGCTCACATAACAGTTTTACCAAAGACGTTTGGTTATTGTGAGTCCTGTCAAAATATGTAACACAAAACAAGTAATTACACATCTCTTAGGGAAAAAAACCTCCAATGGTAGCTACCCTGATCTTCTGAGAGTTTTCATAATATAACTAAATACAGAAGCACAAGATCTAAATCAGGTTACAGGTGTGTGGAGTGGTAAGCTACCAGCGAAGATTTAAAGTGAGATGGACAACTGGATATACATCATCCATAGAAAAATCATTTTTGTTTATAAATGATTAGGCTGGGTTTAGAGTATGAATAAGTACATCCACCTCTAAGGTTACATATAACATAAGAAGATACAAGAAGTTGCATTTTATTTTACAGACTAGAGAGTTAGTAGCAAACACATTGCAGCAGTAGTCTAACCTTAGCTGTTGAGCAGTTTTAGCAATGTTTCTAAATTGTATATCTGCCCTAATGAAACATTTCGACTATAAAAAGTCAAAGGGTGCAGAATGATATATTATATTAATGGATTATGTGTAATACACTAGTCTATGATTGGTTTAAACAGATACATTTTTTGGATCTGCTCACTTTGTTTACTCAACTGTTGGTACTTCAGATTGATCATCCATACAATAACGCTGTCATTCTTCTTGTGAATAAGATCATTTATATTTTTTAAAAAGTCTTTACTAGCACTGGCTTTTTTGTGTGATATCAGACTTAGGGCTGATTCTCTAAAGCTTGTAATTCTCATCAGTACTGTAAGGTCCCTCATCAAATAATTTTAGAAAGACGCATTTTACCTTAAGAGATGTTTGTCTCGCTAAGTAGTGTTCTAGGTGTGAAAGGAGACTTTTAATGTTTAGAATAATTTGCATTACTTGATCTGTTTGTTATAGCAGTAAATCATATATTAATGTGTGAAGTGAAAATATATCAGCTGTTTGTTGAGTATTTTTTTTTATATTGAAAAAAGGCTAACAAGTGAAATGTGGCAATATGAATGTACTGAAGAAGTTAAATATGGTAGGTCATCTGTGAATATCTAAAATGAATAATCTGTTAAGAGGCAGAACAGTAATAGGCTGCTTCTTGAGTACTAAACATTTCCATAACAACAATACAGGGCACATTTCACAGCACAGATGAAGGTTATTTTCAGATTACAATGCCATGCTGTTCACTGCTCAAATGAAGTGCTCAGCTGTTATCAATTTAGAAAATGAAGAGCATGGTCATTCAGCTTCAAACCTCAATAAATCTCCAATCATATGTGAAAACAAGACAAGTTTTCTTTCTTTTTTTCTTTTTAAACCATTAACAACCATGTTAGAAGCATATCTTAGTTGCCAATCGTTTCCTCTGAATATATCTCAATTGGGATTGTAAAGCAATAGACAAATAATCTGATTTAACAGCCGGAACCAATAGTGCAGAAAATGAACAGCTTTTAGTTGTCAGCTAAACTATAGAATAATCTGTAGACAAGTCAAGGGTCATAGCCAGAAGAGCATTCCAAAACCAGGTATCAAAGCAGAGAGGTAAACCAGGTATCTAAGTCAGGGCACAATTCCAAAGATCATAAGTCAGTCCTAAGAATACGTATCTTAGTATGAGGGTAAAAAAGGTAGCAAAGACCAGGAACTTTGTCAAGATCAGGGTAACAGGTTGGAAGCAGGAACCTTTTGGTCTCCATACGAAAATAACCAAGCACTGAATGGGAGTCTGAAATTGTCTTTTAACACCTCCAATTCAGTCTTGGCACAAGGTCAGAGGTAATTTCCTGTGAAAGGACAAAAAAGGAGAACTTACTAGCACATAATACTTTAATAAAAGTTTAGGAACAAACACAGCTAGCATTCAAAAAGCCTCCTGTAGCAGCAGTCTCATCTTCCTCAGTGTGCTTGGCCCTCCTAGAACTCTGAACAGTGTGGCCCTTAGCGTGCTGCAAGGCCCTAACAACCTCACACACAGCATGGCTCCAGCCACGCTGCAGCATTCTTCTTGTAACTAAACTGCAGAACTAAATTTAAAGTCTTTGTATAGCCCCTTCCTCAAGTGTAATCTCAGGGCATTTGAGTAGGACCAGGATAAGAAAGATGCAGAAGAGGAAAAAATCAAATAAGCCATGGAGTATGGATATTAGTCATATTTTCCCATTTTTTCTCTTCAGGTCTATACCTCTTCTGTTTCATCAAATATTGTATATGAGAGTACAAAATATCATCAACCTCAAATTCATCCAAAGCATCTATGGGAGGAGAAACACGTTGAGGAAAGGGGTTGTCAGATCTCTTGACCTGATATACATGAAAGACCAGATGCATTCTGTCATGGGAAGATCAATTTTCATGGCCACAGGGTTAACAATCTTTGAAGTTCAAAAAGGATCAATAAAAGGAGGACCCATATTTCTAGATAGAGAGTTCACAATTCAACATAGATAATAACACCAAATACTCACAAGCATGATCTATCTGCAAATAATGCTTGTGGCTGTTGAGCCAGAAGAAAAGTTTCATGAAGCAGCTGAAAGTTCTTAGCCAGGAATGATAGATTTTGATTAAATCTGGGACAGGTGAGGAAACAAGGAGGTCCAGGAGCACCGCAGATTGAAAACCATAGTTAGCAAAAAATGGTAACATCTTAATGACTTGATGGACATGTTTATTGTAGGCAACATCTGCTGTAGGAAGCACACAGGCCCAATTATTCCAAAGGTATGAGGAAAAACATCATTTATGTTGCTTTAAGATTTGATTAGTCTTCTCTGTCTGGCCATTAGTCTTGGGATGATCCAGAGTATAAGGATCTTGAAATTAGCAAACTGGAACCAAAATTCTTCCAATATCTGCAAGTAAACTGAGAGCCTCTGTCAGACAGCACATTCTTCGGAAGACCATACAAACGCCTAGATTTAGAGTTTGGCGGTAGCCGTCAAAACCAGCGTTAGAGGCTCCTAACGCTGGTTTTTACAGCCCGCTGGTATTTGGAGTCAGTCAGGAAACGGTCTAACGTTCACTTTCCAGCCGTAACTTTTCCATACCGCAGATCCCCTTACGTCAATTGCGTATCCAATCTTTTCAATGGGATCTTTCTAACGCCGGTATTTAGAGTCGTGGCTGAAGTGAGCGTTAGAAATCTAATGACAAAACTCCAGCTGCAGAAAAAAGTCAGGAGTTAAGAGCTTTCTGGGCTAACGCCGGTTCATAAAGCTCTTAACTACTGCGCTCTAAAGTACACTAACACCCATAAACTACCTATGTACCCCTAAACCGAGGTCCCCCCACATCGCTGCCACTCTATTAAAATTTTTTAACCCCTAATCTGCCGACCGCACACCGCCGCCACCTACGTTATCCCTATGTACCCCTAATCTGCTGCCCCTAACACCGCCGACCCCTATATTTATTAACCCCTAATCTGCCGCCCCCAACGTCACCTCCACCTACCTACAATTATTAACCCCTAATCTGCCGACCGGACCTCACCGCCACTATAATAAATGTATTAACCCCTAATCCGCCTCACTCCCGCCTCAATAACCCTATAATAAATAGTATTAACCCCTAATCTGCCCTCCCTAACATCGCTGACACCTAGCTTCAAGTATTAACCCCTAAGCTGCTGACCGGACCTCACCGCTACTCTAATAAATTTATTAACCCCTAAAGCTAAGTCTAACCCTAACCCTAACACCCCCCCTAACGAAATAAATTAACTCTTATTAAATAAATTATTCCTATTTAAAGCTAAATACTTACCTGTAAAATAAACCCTAATATAGCTACAATATAAATTATAATTATATTGTAGCTATTTTAGGGTTTATATTTATTTTACAGGCAACTTTGTATTTATTTTAACCAGGTACAATAGCTATTAAATAGTTAATAACTATTTAATAGCTACCTAGTTAAAATAGTTACAAAATTACCTGTAAAATAAATCCTAACCTAAGTTACAATTAAACCTATCACTACACTATCAATAAATTAATTAAATAAAATACCTACAATTATCTACAATTAAACCTAACACTACACTATCAATAAATAAATTAAATAAAATACCTACAAATAAATACAATTAAATAAACTAACTAGAGTACAAAAAATAAATAAAGCTAAGTTACAAAAAATAAAAAAATTAATTACAAACATAATAAAAATATTACAACAATTTTAAGCTAATTACACCTACTCTAAGCACCTAATAAAATAACAAAGCCCCCCAAAATAAAAAAATGTCCTACCCTATTCTAAAATTAAAATAGAAAAGCTCTTTTACCTTACCAGCCCTTAAAAGGGCCTTTGCGGGGCATACCCCAAAGAATTCACCTCTTTTGCCTGTAAAAAAAGCATACAATACCCCCCCCAACATTACAACCCACCACCCACATACCCCTAATCTAACCCAAACCCCCCTTAAATAAACCTAACACTAAGCCCCTGAAGATCTTCCTACCTTGTCTTCACCATGCCAGGTATCACCGATCGCTTCAGGCTCCGAAATCTTCATCCAAGCCCAAGCGGGGGCTGGAGATCCATCACCCGGCTGAAGTCTTCTATCAAGCGATGGCTGAAAAGGTCCAGAAGAGGCTCCAAAGTCTTCATGCTATTGATTGAATCAGCCAATCAGATTGAGCTCGCATCCTATTGGCTGTTCCGATCAGCCAATAGAATGCAAGCTCAATCTGATTGGCTGATTGGATCAGCCAATCGGATTGAACTTGAGTCTGATTCCATCAGCCAATCAGATTTTTCCTACCTTAATTCCGATTGGCTGATAGAATCCTATCAGCCAATCGGAATTCGAGGGACTCCATCTTGGATGACGTCATTTAAAGGAACCTTAATTCGGACTTAGGACGTCGCAAGAAGAGGATGGATCCACGACGGAGGTCTTCAACATGGAGCCGCTTGTCACCGCTTGGAAGAAGATGGTTGCCGGTCCGGATCTACTCTTCTGCCCGGATAGCATGAAGACTTTGGAGCCTCTTCTGGACCTCTTCAGCCGTCGCTTGATAGAAGACTTCAGCCGGATGATGGATCTCCAGCCCCTGCTTGTGCTTGGATGAAGATTTCGGAGCCTGGAGCGATCGGTGATACCTGGCATGGTGAAGACAAGGTAGGAAGATCTTCAGGGGCTTAGTGTTAGGTTTATTTAAGGGGGGTTTGGGTTAGATTAGGGGTATGTGGGTGGTGGGTTGTAATGTTGGGGGGGGTATTGTATGTTTTTTTTTACAGGCAAAAGAGCTGAATTCTTTGGGGTATGCCCCGCAAAAGGCCCTTTTAAGGGCTGGTAAGGTAAAAGAGCTTTTCTATTTTAATTTTAGAATAGGGTAGGGCATTTTTTTATTTTGGGGGGCTTTGTTATTTTATTAGGGGGCTTAAAGTAGGTGTAATTAGCTTAAAATTGTTGTAATATTTTTATTATGTTTGTAATTATTTTTTTATTTTTTGTACTTTAGTTAGTTTATTTAATTGTATTTATTTGTAGGTATTTTATTTAATTTATTTATTGATAGTGTAGTGTTAGGTTTAATTGTAGATAATTGTAGGTATTTTATTTAATTAATTTATTGATAGTGTAGTGTTAGGTTTAATTGTAACTTAGGTTAGGATTTATTTTACAGGTAATTTTGTAATTATTTTAACTAGGTAGCTATTAAATAGTTCTTAACTATTTAATAGCTATTGTACCTGGTTAAAATAAATACAAAGTTGCCTGTAAAATAAATATAAATCCTAAAATAGCTACAATATAATTATTATTTATATTGTAGCTACATTAGGGTTTATTTTACAGGTAAGTATTTAGCTTTAAATAGGAATAATTTATTTAATAAGAGTTAATTTATTTCGTTAGATTTAAATTATATTTAACTTAGGGGGGTGTTAGGGTTAGAGTTAGACTTAGCTTTAGGGGTTAAAAAATTTATTAGAGTAGCGGTGAGGTCCGGTCGGCAGATTAGGGGTTAATACTTGAAGTTAGGTGTCGGCGATGTTAGGGAGGGCAGATTAGGGGTTAATACTATTTATTATAGGGTTAGTGAGGCGGATTAGGGGTTAATACATTTATTATAGTAGCGGTGAGGTCCTGTCGGCAGATTAGGGGTTAATTATTGTAGGTAGCTGGCGGCGACGTTGTGGGGGGCAGATTAGGGGTTAATAAATATAATATAGGGGTCGGCGGTGTTATGGGTAGCAGATTAGGGGTACATAGGGATAATGTAGGTTGCGGCGGTGTACGGAGCGGCAGATTAGGGGTTAATAATAATATGCAGGGGTCAGCGATAGCAGGGGTGGCAGATTAGAGGTTAATAAGTGTAAGGTTAGGGGTGTTTAGACTCGGGGTACATGTTAAGGTGCAGACTTAGGAAGTGTTTCCCCATAGGAAACAATGGGGCTGCATTAGGAGCTTAACGCTGCTTTTTTGCAGGTGTTAGGTTTTTTTTTCAGCTCAAACTGCCCCATTGTTTCCTATGGGGAATCGTTCACGAGCACGTTTTTGAAGCTGGCCGCGTCCGTAAGCACCGCTGGTATTGAGAGTTGCAGTGGCAGTAAATTATGCTCTACGCTCCTTTTTTGGAGCCTAACGCACTGAAAACGCAGCCATTCTGTGAACTCTAAATACCAGCGGTATTTAAAAGGTGCGGGAAAAAAAAAGCATGCGTTAGCTACGCGGGTCGTTACCGACAAAACTCTAAATCTAGCCGAAACAAAAAAACATATTCGATTAATAGAGTATCTGTCACACTAACAGAAGGTAATCCAGCAGCAAGATTAAAAAAATACGCCATTTTAGTAAAGCAACCACCACTAGAATGGAAAAATACCATCAGTCAAGCATAGACCCCCAAATAAATATCCATGGACACACAGGCCCAAGGAGGATCAGTGACAGGCAAAGGATAAAGATGCTCCCCTGAAGCCAGAGTAGAATGCTTCATTCTGGCTCAAATGACACAAGACATAACACAATTCCTTATATTTTCAATAAGGCCACCAAAAATTTCTAGAAATTAAGTCTACAGTCTTTTTTTGATACCTCCATGCCCAGCAGCCGGCAAATCGTGGTAAGCCTGGAGGACCTCCAAACAAATTGGAACAGGGAAAAAAATTGTATAGAACAAATAAAGAAATGTGGGTGTATGGTGGGATTCTTTTGAAAAGAAGTGATGGTTGCATGTTTCTAAAATGATAGAAATGTGTGTCGATCAAGAGATGTGTAATTATGAGTTAGCACTGGAGCTAGAGTTGGGGATTGAGAGAGGTGGCTTATTTTGTGAAGGAATTTGTCAAGAGGGGTAGATTGTATACTTCATCCTAAGTCACTGCAGTAAAATTGCTGATTGCTGCTTTAAAAATGAAGAGTGTCTGAATTGATTACTCATAAGACTCTGAGGAAAAGCTAATTCTGATCATGTCTATTCCAGACTAACAAGCATTCTTAGCTGTTGGCTATATATGTTTCTCGAAAACAATAATTGTTATGTCTGTCATGGAACTGCGCTTGTCAGTCTTTCAGGTTTCTTGATGCTTTTTGTTTGATTCTTATTATTCTATTATTCTTATCATCGCAAAATTCTGTAACGCTAGTTATAGAGATAGGGGGATGCAATGGCAAAGATTTGTGATAAGGTAGAAAAAAATAACAGACTAAACAAAACTAGTTCAGGAGGATGAGGGGTATGCTCCTTAGAGCTTACAGTCTACAGGTTGAGGGTACAAAGTCATAAGGGTTTAGATAGCTTGTCATGTGGATTGTAGTTGCAACAGTGAGTGAAGGCAATTCAAGATTTATTTATGATTTTCTTTAGCCTTAATTATTCTTCAACTTGGCTGCACTGGTTAGTGAAGTTCTTCACTAAGAGCACATTAAAGGCATTTCTCAAGCCCCAAGCTATTTTGTACTGATAATGCTGTTGTTATGCAAAAGGAGATTTTTTTTTTGTAACTTATTTTTTTATTGAGGGAATAACAATTTCCAAGACAAAAAAACAAAACAGTTTGCTCATACAAACATATGACACATAATATGTGGTAAGATAAATATCGCTTACATAGAGAAATACATAACATATTTAGAGATAGTACCTGTTACGGTTACCCTTAGTCTCGCTGAGAGATGGACCGCTTAGTAGCCTGGATCCCTATTGCTAAAGAGGGGAGAAGCTGCTTTCCATAGTATTCTATATGAGTCTCGCAAATATAGAATAATCTCCCTTAGCTGCAGTACAGCTAGGATACCCTTCTGCCCACAAAAACGAGTCAACGCTGCGATTGAGGGTCAAACAAGAACTCAGGACTGGGATGCCCAGCCTGCTTTTTATTAAGGTTACATGCACACAGGGCACTCCCAGGGGGAGAGGGGGGGAAGCACAAAATCCCCCATCACACATTTAGATAGAGAGCACTGTCCTTTGACAGGCCACAATAGGATTACAGTACTTAAGATAACAAGTTTACAAGTTCATCTTATCAATTAGTCTGGCTCCAGAGGTGATTAGACAATAGTTTCTAAAAGCTGAAAAAAAAAGAGTTAACTCTTTATGAAATGATACTTGTTACGGTTTTCTTGGAGCCCTTCTAAGGCGCTGGCTTGCTGGTTCAGGCATTGCTGCTGGGAAATAAGCTCTTCACAACAAAATAACTAATGCTTCTGTAACAGTGCTCCCTTTCTGTGGAACACTCTGGCAGACACGGTCTGACCCCTTTTCGGGGCAGACTAAGGCTGTCCAGACCGCTTGTTATGCGGGGCTGAGGTCGGTTTGTCTGGACAACCCGTCGGCGTTGCCATTCTGTTTCCCAGGTCTGTAAGTAACGGTGAAATTGAAGGGTTGCAACGATAAGCTCCAACGTAATAGCCTGCCGTTATCTCCAGAGACCCGGTTCAGCCACACCAACGGGTTATGGTCGGTGACCAGAGTGAACTCCTGACCATATAAATAGGGAGTCAATTTCTTTAATGCCCACACCAAAGCCAAACACTCCTTTTCGACCGCTGCATAGCTGACTTCGCGGGGCAGGAGCTTCCGGCTGATGTAGGCAACTGGATGCTCCCCTCCATCTTCGCCTACTTGGCTGAGGACAGCTCCCAGTCCGAACATGGAAGCATCTGTATGGACGATAAAACGTTTGTTAAGGGCTGGGGCCGCCAAGACAGGAGCGTTAATTAGAGCATTTTTGAGAGCCTGGAAAGCCGTTTCACAGTGGGGAGACCACAGGACCTGTCGAGGTAAGTTCTTCTTGGTCAAGTCAGTCAGGGGTTTGGCAAGTGTGCTGTAGTCTGGTACGAACCGTCTATAGTACCCTGCCGTGCCCAGGAAGGCTAGGACCTGAGTCTTAGTGATGGGGGTGGGCCAATTGGCGACAGCTTCTATTTTGGCCGGCTCTGGTCGCTGCTTTCCACACCCCACCCGGTGACCCAGGTACTGTACCTCGGCCATCCCAAAGTGGCATTTTTCTGGCTTCAGAGTCAGGCCAGCAGCCCGGATCTGATCCAGAACCATTCCCACATGAGCTAAGTGGTCCTCCCAGGACTCACTGTGGATCGCTATGTCGTCCAGGTAGGCGCAAGCAAAACTCTGGAAGCCATCCAGGAGCCTATCCACCAAGCGCTGGAATGTAGCTGGGGCATTCTTCATCCCAAACGGCATTACCCTAAACTGATATAAGCCGAATGGGGTGACGAATGCCGACTTGGGGATAGCCTCCGGGGCCAGGGGAATCTGCCAGTAACCTTTGCAGAGGTCAATAGTGGTCAGGTAATTTCCCCTGGCTATACGATCGAGTAGCTCGTCTACCCTGGGCATAGGGTAAGCGTCCGTCACGGTATTTTCATTGAGCCTCCGATAGTCTACGCAGAACCGGGTGGTCCCATCTTTCTTGGGCACCAAGACAACTGGGGAGGCCCAGGGACTATCGGAGGGCTCAATTACCCTGAGCTGGAGCATCTCATCGATCTCCTTCTTCATTCCTGTCCTAACTGCTTCGGGGATTCGGTACGGAGCCTGGCGCAAGGGAGCTTGTCCCGGAGTATCTACCTGGTGGGTGGTTAAAGTAGTGTACCCTGGCTTCGGGGAGAAGGTGAGGTGTTTGGACTGGAGGAGTTGGTTGAGCTGCTCCCTTTCAGTGGGGCTAAGTCGGTCCCCTATCTGAACCTGCGCCACTATACCTGTGGGGAGGCTCTTTTCTAATAGGTCTGGAATGGGTAAACTGTCGGGGTCTTCCTGAGGGGAACAACATACGGCCGTCACGTTCTCTGGTCGCTCAAAATATTCCTTGAGCATGTTTACATGGAATGTCTTTCTAAGATTGTTGTCGTGGCAGCTAGCTATCACATAAGTGGTGTCTCCCCTTTTCTCTACGATCTGGTAGGGACCCTGCCAGGACGCCTGCAATTTGTCTGTCTTCACCGGCTTAAGTACTAACACCTTTTGTCCTATGGTGAAGATTCTCTTTCGGGCCCCCCGATCGTACCATACTTTCTGTCTTCTCTGGGCCAACTGGAGATTAGCCCGCACGGATTTGGCTAATTGCTCCATTCGGTCCCTGAGTTCCAGCACGTATGGCACAATTGGGACACCGTCAGCCTCCATCTCTCCCTCCCAGTGCTCCCGGATCAGGTTTAGGGGTCCCCGTACCTTTCTTCCGTAGAGCAACTCGAAGGGAGAGAACCCTGTCGTTTCCTGGGGCACCTCCCGATATGCAAATAGGAGGTGCGGCAGGAAGCGTTCCCAGTCTCGGTATTCCTGAGTGAACGTCTTGAGCATTTGCTTGAGGGTCCCATTGAACCTCTCACACAGCCCGTTCGTCTGGGGGTGGTATGGGGAGCTCAGGAGGGACTTAATTTTGCAAACCTGCCAGAGTTGTTGGGTCAATTCAGCCGTAAATTGGGTGCCTCGGTCGGATAGGATTTCTTTTGGAAATCCTACCCGGGAGAACACCTGTACTAGTGCATTCGCTACCGTATCCGCTTGTATGTTGGATAGGGCGACAGCCTCTGGGTACCTGGTAGCGTAGTCCACTACGGTAAGAATGTATCGCTTACCGGAGGGACTAGGGGTAGCCAGTGGTCCCACTAGGTCAATAGCAACCCGGCTGAAGGGTTCCTCTACAATGGGCATATTTACTAGCTGGGCTTTAGGGTGATCGCCTCGCCTTCCTACTCGTTGACACACATCGCAGGTGTTACAGTAAGTTCTAACGTCAGCATGCACCCCTGGCCAAAAGAACGTGTGAGTAATGCGGTGTAGGGTACGGGTAACGGCTAGGTGGCCTGCTAAGGGGATGTCGTGGCCTATTTTGAGGATTTCTTGACGGTATTTGTGGGGCACTACCAGCTGTCGCCTACGCTGTCCCCTTTTCTCTGTCCAGCGGTATAGTTTCCCTTTTTCCCATAAGAATGTTTCGTTATCTGCCCCTCCCCCTCCGGTCTCTGCTCGTTCCCGGTACTTTTGTAAGGTCGGGTCAGTCTTAGACTCTGCCTCGAAAGCATCTGGGGTGTCCCAGGGTATGGGGCCTAACCTGTCAGGCAAGGTCGGGGTAGGTCTTACCTGTGTCTCCCGCACTGGTGAGAGCTCTCGCTCCGTCCGGGCTTGGGCCCGTGTAGTCACTGGGTCCGCCTCGTTGTTGCATACTGGAGCATAAGCAGAAGTCATGGGGCCCAAATCGTTGCCCAGTAGTACTTCGGCAGGTAAATTATCCATTAGGCCCACGTTCACAGCCCCCTTTCCCGCTCCCCAATCAAGATGCACTTTAGCTGTTGGAATTTTGTACACATCCCCCCCCGCCACTCTAACGGCCACAGTCTGTCCGGATCGCTTGTGCTCTGGCACCAAATGACTCTGTACCAGCGTGATAGTAGCCCCTGTGTCTCGCAATCCCTCGGTAGATCGCCCCTCGAGCCATACCCTCTGCCGATGGTGCTGGCGGTTATCTGAGGCAGCATATACAGGGTCTGTCTCGTGAAGCGGCCCCACATATCCCTCCATAGGGGCCTCTTGGTTAACACAGAGGGCCCGGGCCGGACGATAGGACCCAGAGGGGTAATTGTAATTCCTGGGTGTCTGGTGCGTATTAAGGGGGCAGCTAGCCATGAAATGCCCTGGTTGCTTGCATCGGTGGCAAGTCGGTCTGGGACGCTCAGAGCTGTTATTGGGTGGTCCTGAGTGTCGGACGGGCCCTGTGGGCACCGGGGCTCGGAATTCAGCACGAGGGGGTGCACGGTAAACCTCTCTGGGTTCGACCCGTGCTGGAGCTCGGTAGTTCATGGGTTCGTGAAGACGGGAGTCATAATGTTCATCGGCCAATTTGGCTGCTTCTTCTAAGGTAGAAGGCCGCCTGTCTCGCAGCCATTCCTTCCCTTGCTGTTCCATGCCATTATAAAAATGTTCTAAGAGAAACAATTGTAAAATTTCCTCCCCAGTCACCGCTTTACTTCCGCTCAGCCAGTGATTTGCCGCTCTCCGCATTCGGTGCGCCCATTCCATATGGGTATCGTTAGGCTTCTTTTCCGTGCCCCGAAACTGTCGGCGATACGTGTCCGGAGTTACAGCGTACCGTCGCAACAGTGTCTCCTTAACTAGCTCATACTGTGTCACTTCCTCAGCACCCAGAGTACGAAAGGCTTCCAGGGCTCGCCCGGATAGTTTCCCAGACAATATCGTGGGCCACTCTCTGTTGGGAATCTGGTGCAGGGCACATTGCCTTTCGAAGTCCGCCAAATATTCATCAATCCCTGTCTCGCTCTCTAGGAAGGGTCGAAATGCCGCATAGGGTATCTTGGGCCTCCCAGCATTTTCGACAGGGATGATTACCTGCGGGGCTTCAGCATTGCGGTGTGCGTTCGCTAGGTTGAGTTTGTGGGTTCGAGTCTCTCGTATATCCTTGTCCGCCTCCGCCATCAACTGCTGTACCAATTCCATGGAGGGGTTCGGCCCGTATAATGAGAGCCTTTCCCGAACAATCCTTGTTTTTTTCGTCACTAATCATGGTCGGTGTTTCCGCCATTGTGAAGCTCTGATCCAGTTCGGTCAATTCTGCGATCAGCTCTCTCCTCGGCCGGTTGCTGGCGTACCCCCCTCTGCTTTCAAGTAAATCCTTTAGGGTTGTACGCTTCAATTTTTCGTAAGCGCTCTCCATCCGTTCTGTACCTCTCCTAGGAAATCCAGGAAAATCCCGCCGCTGCCGCCAAATGTTACGGTTACCCTTAGTCTCGCTGAGAGATGGACCGCTTAGTAGCCTGGATCCCTATTGCTAAAGAGGGGAGAAGCTGCTTTCCATAGTATTCTATATGAGTCTCGCAAATATAGAATAATCTCCCTTAGCTGCAGTACAGCTAGGATACCCTTCTGCCCACAAAAACGAGTCAACGCTGCGATTGAGGGTCAAACAAGAACTCAGGACTGGGATGCCCAGCCTGCTTTTTATTAAGGTTACATGCACACAGGGCACTCCCAGGGGGAGAGGGGGGGAAGCACAAAATCCCCCATCACACATTTAGATAGAGAGCACTGTCCTTTGACAGGCCACAATAGGATTACAGTACTTAAGATAACAAGTTTACAAGTTCATCTTATCAATTAGTCTGGCTCCAGAGGTGATTAGACAATAGTTTCTAAAAGCTGAAAAAAAAAGAGTTAACTCTTTATGAAATGATACTTGTTACGGTTTTCTTGGAGCCCTTCTAAGGCGCTGGCTTGCTGGTTCAGGCATTGCTGCTGGGAAATAAACTCTTCACAACAAAATAACTAATGCTTCTGTAACAGTACCCTTATCGTAATATTCACATAATATGTAAAGGTTATAAAGCAAACCTGAAATCGCCCTCTTTTCCCTCCAAGACAACTGAGGCCACTTTTGGACCCCCATAATAAAAGGTACTACTCAGAGGGCTTTTAAGTAATACAGGCCTAGACAAGGCCTGTAATCTATAGACTCCTTCCTATGACAGTTAGGACCATGGGTAGGTCCTTATAACTAATAATAAAATTGAAGGAGAATGATACAATTAAGCATATCAACATCAAAGATACAGGTACTCAGCGCTATGTCAGTGACAGACAACTACAAAGACTGCTTCACACATAAATCCACATAAAAATAAGTAAAAGAGTATAACTGGTCACGTTGATACAGCTGGCATAGGGACATTGGGGCAAAAAAACTAAAGTCAGTAGGCTCAAAAAGAATTGTAAGCTAACCAGAAATATATAGCTAACAGAGCTACAAGACTCTGCATTCTCCTGGGGGTGTCTAAGTGAACATAGCACTGTAGGGGGGAGCTAGTAGAAAAATTGCTAAATAATTTTAGTAGAAGCCTAGAAATCTCGCCATGTCTGGCTGTATTATACTAGTAAAAGAGTAAATAATTCCCCCACGGGTAGTCATAAATATCAAGTTTGTGGTTCCAGTTAGCCAGAACCCCTATGTATTTTCCTTAGCCCAGCTCCCTATTGACTATACTCACCAGATGCACCACCAGGATTTCTCTTTGTGAAATACGTGGGGAGCACATGTGTTGGTCGGCCAAAAATCTCTGTACCTCAACCGTCCTGCCAGTAGTTATACCAGACATATCAGTTAAATAAGTGAGCTAACATCTATACTAAAACTATGGTGATAAACAGTCTGTAGACAGTGAACACAGGATAATATTCATAAAAAATCTTTTCATTATTAATCCGGAGAACCATTTTTACACTTATATGGGCACAAACTATGACCATGGTTCTACGAACAGGGCAGAGACAGTACAACTCTGCCAAAAAGGAGTATGGAGGATAAGCTATATATCCCTTACCATACACTTGAGAGGGGGGGAGGGGAAAGGAAGAGAAAAAAAGGGGGGAGGGGAAAGGAAGAAGGGAAGGAAGAAGGAAAGGGAAAGAGGGGAGGAAGAGGGAGGGGAAAGAGGGGAGGAAGTGGGAGGAGAGAGGGGAAGGGGGGGAAAGAGGGAGGGGGGAAGGGGGGGAAAGAGGGAGGAGGGAAAGGGGGAGGGGGGCAAAGAGGGAGGGGGGAAGAGGGAGGGGGGGAAGAGGGAGGGGGAAAGAGGGAGGGGGGAAAGAGTGAGAGGGGGGAAAGAGGGAGGGGGAGGGAAGCAGGAAGAGGGGGGAAAGGGTGAGAGGGGGGAAGGGGGGAAAAGGGTGAGAGGGGGGGAAGGGGGGAAAAGGGTGAGAGGGGGGGAAGAGGGAGAGGGTGGGGAAAGAGGGAGAAGGGAAGGGGGAGAAGGGGAGGGGAGAGGGAGAAAAGACGGGGAGAAAAGGGGGGGGGGAAAGGGGGGGGAGGGAGAGGGGGGAGAAGGGAGGGGGGAAAGGTAGAGGGGAGTGAGGGAGGGGGGTGAAAAAGAGTGGGGGGTGGAAGGAGAGGGGGGTGGAAAGGAAGGGGGTGGAAAGGGAGAGGGAAGGGAATAGATGGATGGATGGATGGGGGGGGGGGCGAAACCTAGACTGGTAGTGCAGTCCCCTACGATGAACCAGCAATGTATCCCAAGCTATATTTTGATGTAAATACTCTCCTCCTCGCTAGTGGATAATATCGGGAGGGGACCTCAATAATGATAAGGGAGCAGACTTTCTACAGGATATGAGTGGAATAGGAGTCACATTAAGACACTTAACAAGGGCACTAAGGATGCTAGGCTTAATGGTTGACTATTCACATAATAGGATTAACTGGTTCAGTGCAATATTTCTAGAGTGTATGCTATATAAGCATTGACTATTCACATAATAGGATTAACTGGTTCAGTGCGATATTTCTAGAGTGTATGCCATATAAGCATCACTCTCTCCAGCTCTCAAGTTACCCACATTAGAAGATCGCAAAAAGTAGGCCTACAACATATTAGGAGTTAGTAGTACAGTGACACTCATATAGCATTCATAAGTGTAGTTCATCTACCTAGGAAATTGTGATAAGACAGCTAGACTGACCCTTATACTTATAAATTTAGCAACCATAATATAGATTATTTTTCAACATTGAACACATAATAAACAACTAACAAGCTTAAGCTATAGAAAGAACAGATGAATATACTAATAGATAGCTAGTCCTCAACTGGGTATCAGACACCAGGTATTCATGCATACGGTGGTATGTTTACCCACAGTAAAGAAGAGGGGAAGAAAGAAGGCAGATCAATATAGTTCCTAATCGTCACAGTAGAACGAGTCAGGCATTAAAAAGTTCAGGTTGTATAGTCTGCCTATCCTGTTTGCATAGAAGCAAAGTTAACACATCCCAGGTGTGACTCCTGGGCCTGCAGGTGAAAGAAGCGTTCTTCCTCTAGGCCTTCAGCCCTTAATTTCACAGTGGCCGCATCAAGTCTTAGGGGTGTAGTGATTGCAGAACGCTTGTAGAAGGCCCAGGTGCTACAAAGATATCGTACGTACCCTATTTGAGTCGGAGATAGCGTCATCCGGACATCCAGACCCTCAGTGGACTTTATGCCCGTGGCTGCCCTTTTGTTTATTCCACTAGGTGTCTGTTGGATGCTAGCCGCGTCTTCCGAAAAGGTGATAGGGGCCAGAGGTACCGGTTCCTCACAACTGTTCCTTTGTGAATAGACAGGCTTGCGCTGCGTGTGCATTTGGTCTCCTTTGCTCTGCCCGCTAGTCCCCGCGCAAGTCAGGGAATCCAACATGGCCAGCCCCATACGCATGCTGCTTAGCTTTTCTTCAAGTCTGTCCAATCTCCCCAGTATTTGCCGCTCAAAGTCCGATATCAGTTTGTAAAACGCAGCACCAGCCATCTCCATACCCTGAGCTATCTGTCCTCTGGCACTTTAAATCGGGGAATTGTTTGAGGCTGGTAGTTCCCCTGCTGTTAGCTGGAAAATGGCCGCTTCTCTAAAGTCCCAGTAGTAATCGGCACAGAATATGCTTGGATTCTAGGCTGGCTAGAGGTTGGAAGTCCCTGGGCTTCTTGATTTCGTTCCACAATCCTGCAGACTCCTTATTGTAGCACAAAAAGCTGGGCTGAGCAGTTTGGTATATAATTATTAATAGTATATAGCCGGAGCTATCCAGACACACAACCGCTCAGTTCCCAGGCTTGCTCCGCCCCTGCAAAAGGAGTTTTTAAACGTGGAAATTGTTTAGATCATGTGACTTCATCTGTGTCAGAATGTAACTGTTGGATACAGAGGTGGTGTGGGGAGAGAGGATATGGTTTTGTTATCCATCAAAGCCCTGTTTGGCTTGATAGTTAATTGTATAAGAGTGATCGTTTGCATTTGGGTTTTAAAGTGACAGGAGTACTGAGGAAAGAATTTAAAGACTTAAAGGGACAGTCAACACCCAACACAACATGATTCCATATTTTTAAAACCCAAACGAAGATCCGCCTGTACCGCCTCCCTTGTGTATTACCTATATCCTTGTCCTAGTAATAATTCACGATACATTGTTTAATCTATGTTAAATATGGCTGCCAAACTCCTCCCCGTCATCCTTCTTCCCCATCTCTATGCCATTTCAGGCTCGTTCATCATGTAGGTATTGATGACGCTCTTTATACGTCATTGCACATGCGCATTTGTAAATAATTCAGATCGTACTCTGAAATCGGACTTGCAGCAGCTAATTCATGTGCTTGGTGTCAGCAACAATTGTGCAGAATAAAGATCCACTTTTTGGGTTCCTATTGCATCGCGCATGCGCGAAAATCCGTGTACGAGCTTGAAGATTCTGACCCAGAATTGAATTATGATTGCTGATGGCTTGAAAGAGAAGGGAGATACGTAACGGTGGGGGGAGTTAGGCAGCCATATTTCAAGCAGATTAACGCTTGTATGGTAAAGGATTTCTTGAAGAAGGATAGCGGTAATAGAGAAGGCAGGCGGTGCAGGCGGATCTTCATTTGGGTTTTAAAAATATGAAATCATGTTGTGTTGGGTGTTGACTGTCCCTTTAATATACCCACCTGCCCCACAGAGCTTCATAAAACTGTTAACAAAAGTTTACATTTTAGTGTATTTAATGATAAAAGATTACATTTATAAGTAAGCATTTGAATAATATAAGAAGGAGATGTACTGACCATGCAAAAGGATCTAACATTTCTAGTAATGTTCTTTGTGTAATGTGCACAAATGTTTGCAGTTTAGTAAATAAATCACCTGAACTTACTGCAATAAAGATTTGAGATAAGTTAGATTTGGTAGCTTTAACAGAGACATTGAACAATGATTCCCATGACTGGGACACAGCTATACCTGGTTACATTTTGTGTAAAAAAAAAAAAAGGGATGGGTGTGGCTGTGTACATAAAAGAAAATATCAAAGTAACTGAAATTTAGAAACTAATATCAATGTAGAAATTGTTTGGCAAACTATAGAAATGGAAAGGAACCAGGTGTTTAGAATAGGGGTAGTATATAGGCTTCTATTAGAGGATGAAGTATTAGATCAACTATTAACTAATGGAATTGCCAAAATTACAATGAAGGGCAATGTTATAGTAGTGGGGGACTTTAATATACCTGATATAGACTGGGAGGTACCAGTTGCTAAATCAGCTAGAAGTAACTATCTTTGCAAGAGGGATCTCTTGAACAATTGGTAAAAGAACCAACACGTAAAGGAGCTATATTGGATTTATTACTTTCAAACAGTGATAGAGGGGTAGATTTAACAAGCAGCGGATGCTGCAATCTACCCCAGTAGTTTCAGGTTCCCCTGAAACACAAGTTAAGGAGCAGCGTTCTTAAGACCGCTGCTCCTTAACTCGTCCGACTACCTCTGAAGTGGCGGACAGCAATCATTCCTATCGTATCTGATCGGGATAATTGATATCCCCTGCTAGCGACTGATTGGTCGCGAATATTCAGGGGGGCGGTATTGCACAAGCATTTCACACAAAATGCTTGTGCAATGCTAAATACCGACAGCATATGCTGTCGGCATTTACCAATGTCGGGCGGACATGATCCACTACAGCAGTCCTGCTCTGCTCCATGGCGCCTGGAAGAAGACCTTCGCCGCTGGACTTCAAGAACTGTGAGTACCTATTTCGGTTTAGACTTTTTTTTGGTGTGGGTTTTTTAGCTTAGAGATTAGAGATTTTTTTATGGGCGCAAAAGAGCTGTTTGTAAAGAGCTGATTACCATAAAAATGCCCCTTTAGGTTCTTTTAGACTTAGGTCTTTTTATTTTGGGAGATTGGTTGGGTCAGGGGTTTTTACTGTTAGGGGGTAATTGGTCATTTTTTTTAGGTAAAAGAGCTGTTTAACTTAGGGCAATGCCCTAGAAAAGGCCCTTAAAGGGCTATTGGTAGTTTAGTTTAGATTAGGGGGGGTTTATTTTGGGGAGTATTTTTATAGGGGTATTAGATTAGGTTTATTTATTTTTGATAATTTATTTTATTTTTTTCAATAATTTTACACGCCTACTATGTGTGCGTGTATATATATATATATGTGTGTGTGTGTGTGTGTGTACATACGTATTTATGCGTTTATATTTGTATATATGTATGTAGATACAGATATACATATATAAACAAATGTATGTAAATACATATATACACATATAAATAGAAAAATAAATTTAGATATTAATATTGAATAAATATACTTTTTCATGTTTTCAGGTATTTGACTGCAAAGGTCACCAATCCACACACACACACACATATATATATATATATATATATATGTGTGTGTGTGTGTGTATATGTGTTTGTGTGTCAATATGTATTTATATGTTTATATTTGTATATATGTATGTATATACACATATAAATAGAAAAATACATCTTTACACATACATTATTATTATTCTTTATTTATAAAGCGCCAACAGATTCAGCAGCACTGTCCATGGGTAACAAAGACAAAAGTGCAGTACAATATGAGACACCAGACAAAATTTAAAAAACAAATACATGGGGAATTGATGGCCCTGTTACCATGGGAACATACAATCTAGATGGGTAGGAGGGTGAAAAAACAGGAGGTGAGGACTGCAAAGGTGGGACTGATGTTAGTGTGGAGTTAGATGAGGGCAACTATTAGGCAAATGAAATTCATTAATTACTGATTTGGTGATAGGCTTTCCTGAACAAGAAGGTCTTTAGGGAGCATTTAAAGGAGGAGAGGTTGGGAGAAAGTCTGACAGAGGGTTGGTGCTGCAAGAGAGAAGTCCTGTAGTAGTCTAGCATGGGAGGAGGTGATGGTAGAAGATGCAAGGAGAAGATCATTGTTGGATCTTAGGGGGCGGGCTGAAGTATATTTGTTGATGAGTGAGGACAGGTAGGGGGGGCTCCATTGGTAAGGTCTTTGCAGGTTAAAGTGAGAATTTTGAATTTGATTCTGCTATATGTATATGTATGTATATACTATATATATATATATATATATATATATACAATTAGCACGTGTTCCAGCACTCCAGCTTCAACTAATAATGAAGCAGCTGGGTGCAATCCTCAATGGATTGTAGATAAGAGCTAGGTGTTGTGTGCGGCTGCTAGTCGCCGTTGTGAGTTGTTCATCTGTCTTGATGAAGGCTTCTATGTAAGCCGAAACGTCGACCTATCCTTATCACTTTCTAACGTTGTTGTTATAAACAATAAACTAACTTTGATGTTATAGTGCCCTCCCTTTCCTAGCTCTTATATATATATATATATATATCAAAATAACAAGAGTATTACATTGAGCAATGATACTTTTTTTATTGGACTAACTATACATTTATAAGATATATACATATGTGTAAGTATAAATATATATGTATATACATATGTGTAAGTATAAATATATATACTGTATATATATATATATATATATATATATATATATATATATATATATATATATATATATATACAAAAAACAGGAAGCAAAACTGTAAATGGGGAGCCAGTGAAGGGACTCACAGAGGGGGAAGCAGATGCAGAGTGTCGGGAAAGGTGGATTAGCCTAGCAGAGGCATTTAGGATGGATTAAAGGGGGGAGAGGTGCTAGAGAGTAAGGCCAGTTAGTAGGTTATTACAGTAGTCAAGCCGGGAAATTACTAGGGAATGGATTAGCTGTTTAGTAGTTTCAGCACTCAGAAAAAGACGAATTTTTTAGATATTGCATAGGTGGTTGCAACAGGATGAAGATAGCAATTGGATGTGGGGTATGAAGGACATATTGGAGTCAAGTGTAAATTCTAGGCAGCGGACTTGGGGTGATGGGGAGATAGTGGTGTCGCCAACAGTGATAGTAAAGTTAGAAACTGGAGTAGAATTAGATGGGGGGATTAGAAGAAGCTCAGTCTTGGACATGTTGATTTTTAGGTGGTGAGAGGCCATCCAGGAAGAAATGCCAGATAAGCAGTCGCTGATGTGGGAAAGGACAGAAGGAGAGAGTCCAGGGCCCTTTGTAGCCTTATACCATATATCTTTGAGCCCTTATAACTTTTTTTGTTATTTTTTTAAAATAATTTTTATCAAACAGTGTTTATATGAGTCTAACTTTACTTTTACATGTATTTATGTTGTGTTTAATGCAAATTTTCTTCTTTCCCTACCCTTTACACAAGCTCTGAATTTGCGCTAACCCAACTAGCATAAATCATGATTGTGCTCTCGCGTCCACATTTACTTAATAAGCATGCTATTTCCGCTGCAAGCAAAAAGCCGAAGAAACCCAATATCGCTTGTGCGCTAAAGTTAGCGCACTACTCATAGTCTACCCTGTATTAGGATTGATTGTAAAAGGAAAAGGAAAAGAACCCCAATTTGTTTTTCAAGAAAAGTAGCACCTGCAGCTAAGACAATAAAGAAAGTCTATAAAAAATTCAAACACACTGGCTCGGAAGGGAATAGGGAAATATGGAGAACCCAAGAAAAAATGACTAAGCAGTTAATCAGACGGTATCAACCGATATTATCAACCCTTATTATTCACCTTTCAACTGGTATATTGTTTCACAAACTAATGCTTTTTCCTTTGAAAAAGCATAATTTTGCGAAACATGTTAGGGAGTTAGCCTGAGGATTTTGGGATCCTCATTTTATTTATCTGTGGAAACTATGTTGTTTTGATCTATTATCCTATACGTAGGAGTTCAGTGGGAATAATTTAATCACGGACTCTTGGTCTCTTAACTTTATTATTGGTTTTACTAGTAAACTTGTCTTATCCCATATATCGAGTTGCCTAGAGTATATACCAGTTGAGAGGTGAATAATAAGGGTTCATAATATTGTTTGATACCGTTTGATATAATATTATACATATTGCCTCCTTCAGTCAACTACAGTCTCATGTTTACCTTGCACCAGTATTACTTTACTATTACTATTTAAGTTGATGCCTGGTTAGACAAACGGAGGGTTGTTTACATTTGTAAACATATTTTCTAACCTATTATTGTCAGACTTCTTTATATACTTTATTATGATCCATTGGGTACTAGGTAAGTGATATTTTATTTAACTCTATACTCCCTACTTGAACATTCAGGACAATTTTATGCCCTATCACAGGACATTTGGTCCATTAATAAGAATGGTATCCTAGTATCAGTTACTAACATAATAAGTAATGAACACACAAACAACTCAATTTTATTTATCCAATCATTGGATTTCATACGTCTCAGATTGTTGAACTTTAAATACCCACGGTTGACAGTATCATTATTAAATACCTCTTTGTTACTTTATGACCTAATCTTATTTAGATCAGGTATTTGGAAGGTGGATAGAAGTGTCTTTTTATCCCACCACTGTTATTGTTTACTCTCCTCCAAGTATTAAGTTTTACAGTATATACTGTTAGCTCCACTGAAGCCGTGTTATAGGGTTATCACCTTCCATGAGACTAGTGATCTAATACCCAGCAAATACAATTTTGACTCCATTATATAGAGGGGTACTATATCCCCCCACGTTCTCCTACATACAGTTATCACCTCAAACCATTCTTGTTTTCCACTTTGTTTCTAATTTGTTCTTTCCCATTTTAATAAAACCAATAAAGTTTTATTTTTTACACTTTAGTGTTCCCTCTTTAGGGGAATTATTATTATTTGTTGGTGCTGATTCCAACATTTTTTGACTTTTTGATAATGTGACTAGCAAAGATGAAGAGTACTAGTATGTACACCCTTTCCTAGTAGGCCCCCTCTCTCATTTACTCTGTGTACAGCACCCTACCCTACTGACTATTTACTTCAATTATATAACTACTGCGTCATCTCACAGTAGTGCCATTCTCCTCTTCCCCTCCTTTTCCCTTTTCCCTCAATTTCAAATAATCTAAAAATAACTTGCATGCCTGGGACATGCAAGAGGCTATCATAAGACAACAGTAACATGTAATATGGGTAGACTTGATGGTTCTTATCTATTGTTGAAGCCTATGTTTTTATGTTTCTATGTTAATGAAAAAACTTAATTTATAGAGTCTTGCATTTTCTTTTATTATGCCATCATGACTTGATCCTTCTCTGCCAGGCATTGCAGCACTTAGCTTAGATTTTTTCAGTACATTTTCTGTTGGTTTTCACTGCATGTCTGTGAGATTTAGTAACTAAACACATATATGTTCTATTTAAGAATATCAATTCATGGTTCTTTTTATTATTCATGCTGTTATAGCTTTTCCCTCTGATCATTAAAGGCAACACTTTTTTCTTTTCCTGTGTACTAAGGGCTAAATTACGAGTGTGCACTATTTAGTGATCCCGCTTGCGTTTTAACTTCGCCAGACATAAGCTTTTTGCACGCATTGGGTAGAGTGCGTATTACAAGTTGAAAGTAAAAAGATTGAGCACATGCCCCGAGTGCTAACCCGACATGAAAAGCCGAACTTCGAATAGCACAGCACATTGACATATTCCCCCAAAGACTTTGATGTAGTGTGAAAAGTGAAAACAAAAACACCCTTACTCACACTCAAACCCGATTGCGTTTTCTGAAGTGCGCTATCCCGACATGAAATATTAATATTTCACATTCCAATGTTCTTCACATAGCAGAATATTTTCTAATTATTCTTAAATACATATTTCTAAATATAGGTACAAAAAAGAGAGAGAGAAGTTTGACAGTACCCAGCACTCACAAAACACTATATAGTAACAATATGCATTGAAAACCGGATTGTGTCAAGAACTGGTTATTAAAACGTAACTGATGATAGAATAAAAAGGGTGGTAAATAGTACCAAATGTATAACATAAATATGTGAGACATACATTTAAAACTTAGATTAAGAAACAGATCAGGACTGTGTGTGTGAGACTTCAAAAACAGAATTACTTCCCTGGGTAATATTTCAAATACACCGTAACCCTCAGGGCTCAGAGAATACACGGATTGCTCTAAAGCTAATCTAAAAAGGGGATTGACCCCAACAACATTACCTAATCTGAGCAATACTGGTATCTAGAGCAGGAGAGGAAACGGTTTATAAATGACTGATTAAGGAAGGCACTTGCCACATCAATATGAGCTTAGAAATTTCCCAGGTAAACACAAATTAGCAAGTCTCATGCACACAGATAATGCCTGATGTACATTTCGCCGCTAGCACGGCTTTCTCAGAGGCTAATGAGAAAGCCGTGCTAGCGGCGAAATGTACATCAGGCATTATCTGTGTGCATGAGACTTGCTAATTTGTGTTTACCTGGGAAATTTCTAAGCTCATATTGATGTGGCAAGTGCCTTCCTTAATCAGTCATTTATAAACCGTTTCCTCTCCTGCTCTAGATACCAGTATTGCTCAGATTAGGTAATGTTGTTGGGATCAATCCCCTTTTTAGATTAGCTTTAGAGCAATCCGTGTATTCTCTGAGCCCTGAGGGTTACGGTGTATTTGAACTATTACCCAGGGAAGTAATTCTGTTTTTGAAGTCTCACACACACAGTCCTGATCTGTTTCTTAATCTAAGTTTTAAATGTATGTCTCACATATTTATGTTATACATTTGGTACTATTTACCACCCTTTTTATTCTATCATCAGTTACGTTTTAATAACCAGTTCTTGACACAATCCGGTTTTCAATGCATATTGTTACTATATAGTGTTTTGTGAGTGCTGGGTACTGTCAAACTTCTCTCTCTCTTTTTTGTACCTATATATCTATAGAGTTCTTTAAAGGTATATATATACATAGGAATATCTATTTATAAATACATAGAACATATTCCCCTATGTAAAAAACATAGGAATATGAAATATTCACAGTAAATAGACAGTTAAACACTTTATTAAATATGAAAATTGCATAAATACAATTTTTCAAATCAATATCAATATATACCAACAACTATTTTTCAAAGCTATTTTTTATTTTATTTCTAGAGTTATCACTCATCCGATCTCGCTGCTCTTCTGCTTTTTCCCAGCTTTATTGCTAGCCTGTCACTAAGCACTCACACTATACTATACTGTTCTACCCCCTATACCAGCGCCCCCGGAGCCCCCCGCAACTAAATAAAGATACTAACCCCTAAACCGCCGCTTCTAGACCCTGCCACAACTCTGATAAATGTATTAACCCCTAAACTGCCGCTCCTAGACCCTGCCGCAACTATGATAAATGTATTAACCCCTAAACCGCCGCTCCTAGACCCCGCCGCAACTCTGATAAATGTATTAACCCCTAAACCGCTGCTCCTAGACCCTGCCGCAACTCTGATAAATGTATTAACCCCTAAACCGCTGCTCCTAGACCCTGACGCAACTCTGATAAATGTATTAACCCCTAAACCGCCGCTCCCGGACACCGCTGCCACCTACATGATACCTAGTAACCACTATCCTGCCCCCCTATACTGTCGCCCTCTATAATAAAGTTATTAACCCCTGTCCTGCTGATCCCGCACCTCGCCGCAAATAAATAGTTTAACCCCTAAACCGCCACTCCCTGAACCCGACGCAACCTATATATTAACCCCTATCCTGCCCCCCTACACCGTCGCCACCTATAATACATTTATTAACCCCTATCCTATCCTGTTCTGATCAGCCAATAGAATGCAAGCTCAATCTGATTGGCTGATTGGATCAGCCAATCGGATTGAACTTGATTCTGATTGGCTGATTCCATCAGCCAATCAGAATTTTCCTACCTTAATTCCGATTGGCTGATAGAATCCTATCAGCCAATCGGGCATTCGAGGGACGCCATCTTGGATGACGTCATTTAAAGGAACCGTCATTCGGCTAGTAGGCGTCGCTTGAAGAGGTTGGATCCTCGTCGGCTGGGAAGAAGATGGCTCCGCTCCGCAACAAAGAAGATTGAAGATGCGGCTTGATAGAAGACTTCATCCCGATGATGGACTTCCGACTTCAGCCCGATGATGGATTTCCTCAGCCGCCACTTGGATCCAGACTTCAGCCCGAGGATGGATGTCAGTCTTCAGCCCCCCGCTTGGGCTTGGATCAAGACTTCGGACCCTCTTCTGGACAGATCGGGACCCGGTGAGGTGAAGACAAGGTAGGGAGATCTTCAGGGGCTTAGTGTTAGGTTTATTTAAGGGGGGTTTGGGTTAGATTAGGGGTATGTGGGTGGTGGGTTGTAATGTTGGGGGGGGGTATTGTATGTTTTTTTTTACAGGCAAAAGAGCTGAATTCTTTGGGGCATGCCCCGCAAATGGCCCTTTTCAGGGCTGGTAAGATAAAAGAGCTTTGAAATTTTTTAATTTAGAATAGGGTAGGGCATTTTTTTATTTTGGGGGGCTTTGTTATTTTATTAGGGGGCTTAGAGTAGGTGTAATTAGTTTAAAATTGTTGTAATATTTTTCTAATGTTTATAAATATTTTTTTATTTTTTGTAACTTAGTTCTTTTTTATTTTTTGTACTTTAGTTAGTTTATTTCATTGTATTTATTTGTAGGTATTGTATTTAATTAATTTATTGATAGTGTAGTGTTAGGTTTAATTGTAGATAATTGTAGGTATTGTATTTAATTAATTTATTGATAGTGTAGTGTTAGCTTTAATTGTAACTTAGGTAAGGATTTATTTTACAGGTAATTTTGTAATTATTTTAACTATTTTAGCTATTAAATAGTTCTTAACTATTTAATAGCTATTGTACCTGGTTAAAATAAATAGAAAGTTGCCTGTAAAATATATATTAATTCTAAAATAGCTATAATATAATTATAATTTATATTGTAGCTATATTAGGGTTTATTTTACAGGTAAGTATTTAGCTTTAAATAGGAATAATTTATTTAATAAGAGTTAATTTATTTCGTTAGATAAAAATTATATTTAACTTAGGGGGGTGTTAGGGTTAGGGTTAGACTTAGCTTTAGGGGTTAATACATTTATTAGAATAGCGGTGAGCTCCAGTCGGCAGATTAGGGGTTAATGTTTGAAGTTAGGTGTTTGCTATGTTAGGGAGGGCAGATTAGGGGTTAATACTATTTATTATAGGGTTATTGAGGCGGGAGTGAGGCGGATTAGGGGTTAATAACTTTATTATAATAGCGGCGCGGTCCGGTCAGCAGATTAGGGGTTAATAAGTGTAGGCAGGTGGAGGCGACATTGAGGGGGCAGATTAGGGGTTAATAAATATAATATAGGGGTCGGCGGTATTAGGGGCAGCAGATTAGGGGTTCATAGGGATAACGTAGGTGGCAGCGGCGTGCGGTTGGCAGATTAGGGGTTAATAATAATATGCAGGGGTCAGCGATAGCGGGGGTGGCAGATTAGGGGTTAATAAATATAATATAGGGGTCGGCGGTATTAGGGGCAGCAGATTAGGGGTACATAGGGATAATTTAGCTGGCGGCAGTGTATGGAGCGGCAGATTAGGGGTTAAAAAATTTAATAGAGTGGCGGCGATGTGGGGGGACCTCCGTTTAGGGGTACATAGGTAGTTTATGGGTGTTAGTGTACTTTAGAGCATAGTAGTTAAGAACTTTATAAACCGGCGTTAGCCCAGAAAGCTCTTAACTACTGACTTTTTTCTGCGGCTGGAGTCTTGTCGTTAGATTTCTAACGCTCACTTCAGCCATGACTCTAAATACCGGCGTTAGAAAGATCCCATTGAAAAGATAGGATACGCAATTGACGTAAGGGGATCTGCGGTATGGAAAAGTCGCGGCTGGAAAGTGAGCGTTAGACCCTTTAATGACTGGCTCCAAATACCAGAGGGCGGTAAAAACCAGCGTTAGGAGCCTCTAACGCTGGTTTTGACGGCTACCGCCCAACTCTAAATATAGGCCTAAGATAGCTACAATATAATTAATAATTACATTGTAGCTATCTTAGGATTTATATTTATTTTACAGGTAACTTTGTATTTATTTTAGCTAGTTAGAATAGTTATTAAATAGTTATTAACTATTTAATAACTACCTAGCTAAAAGAAATACAAAATTACCTGTAAAATAAATCCTAACCTAAGTTACAATTAAACCTAACACTACACTATCATTAAATAAATTAAATAAACTACCTACAAATAACTACAATTAAATAAAATTACATAAACTAACTAAAGTACAAAAAATAAAAAAAGCTAAGTTACAAAAAATAAAAAAAATAAGTTACAAACATTCTAAAAATATTACAACAATTTTAAGTTACTTACACCTAATCTAAGCCCCCTAATAAAATAACAAACCCCCCCAAAATAAAAAAATGCCCTACCCTATTCTAAATTAAAAAAGTTCAAAGCTCTTTTACCTTACCAGCCCTTAAAAGGACCTTTTGTGGGGCATGCCCCAAAGAATTCAGCTCTTTTGCCTGTAAAAGAAAAATACAACCCCCCCAACATTAAAACCCACCACCCACATACCCCTAATCTAACCCAAACTCCCCTTAAAATAATCTAACACTAATCCCCTGAAGATCATCCTACCTTGAGTCGTCTTCACTCAGCCGAGCAGCGATGGAACCGAAGTGGACATCCGGAGCGGAAGAAGTTATCCTCCAAGCGGCGCTGAAGAAATATTCCATCTGATGAAGTGATCCTCCAAGCGGGGCTGAAGAAGTCTTCGATCCGGGCGATGTCATCTTCCAAGAGGGGCTGAAGAAGTCTTCTATCCGGGCGATGTCATCTTCCAAGCCGGGTCTTCAATCTTCATCCTGCCGACGCGGAACATCCTTCTTCACCGACGGACTACCGACGAATGAAGGCTCCTTTAAGGGACGTCATCCAAGATGGCGTCCCTTCAATTCCGATTGGCTGATAGGATTCTATCAGCCAATCGGAATTAAGGTAGGACAAATCTGATTGGCTGATTGAATCAGCCAATCAGATTCAAGTTCAATCTGATTGGCGGATCCAATCAGCCAATCAGATTGAGCTCGCATTCTATTGGCTGATTGAAGACCCGGCTTGGAAGATGACATCGCCCGGATAGAAAACTTCTTCAGCCCCTCTTGGAAGATGACATCGCCCGGATTGAAGACTTCTTCAGCGCCGCTTGGAGGATCACTTCATCGGATGGAAGATTTCTTCAGCGCCGCTTGGAGGATAACTTCTTCCGCTCCAGATGTCCACTTCGGTTCCATCGCTGCTCGGCTGAGTGAAGACGACTCAAGGTAGGATGATCTTCAGGGGATTAGTGTTAGGTTATTTTAAGGGGGGTTTGGGTTAGATTAGGGGTATGTGGGTGGTGGGTTTTAATGTTGGGGGGGGGTTGTATTTTTCTTTTACAGGCAAAAGAGCTGAATTCTTTGGGGCATGCCCCACAAAAGGTCCTTTTAAGGGCTGGTAAGGTAAAAGAGCTTTGAACTTTTTTACTTTAGAATAGGGTAGGGCATTTTTTTATTTTTGGGGGGTTTGTTATTTTATTAGGGGGCTTAGATTAGGTGTAAGTAGCTTAAAATTGTTGTAATATTTTTAAAATGTTTGTAACTTATTTTTTTTATTTTTTGTAACTTAGCTTTTTTATTTTTTGTACTTTAGTTAGTTTATGTAATTTTATTTAATTGTAGTTATTTGTAGGTAGTTTATTTAATTAATTTAATGATAGTGTAGTGTTAGGTTTAATTGTAACTTAGGTTAGGATTTATTTTACAGGTAATTTTGTATTTCTTTTAGCTATTGTAACTAGCTAAAATAAATACAAAGTTACCTGTAAAATAAATATAAATCCTAAGATAGCTACAATGTAATTATTAATTTACAGGTAAGTATTTAGTTTTAAATAGGAATAATTTATTAAAGTATAGTGTAGTGTTAGGTGTAATTGTAACTTAGGTTAGTTTTTATTTTACAGGTAAATTTCTCTTTATTTTAGCTAGGTAAGCTATTAAATAGTTAATAACTATTTAATAGCTATTGTACCTAGTTAAAATAAATTGAAAGTTACCTGTAAAATAAAAATAAATCCTAAGATAGCTACAATATAATTATTATTTATATTGTAGCTATATTAGGGTTTATTTTACAGGTAAGTATTTAGTTTTAAATAGGATTAACTTAGTTAATAAGAGAAATATTATTTAGATTTATTTAATTAATATTTAAGTTAGGGGGGTGTTAGGGTTAGTGTTAGACTTAGGTTTAGGGGTTAATAATTTTATTACAGTGGCGGCGGTGTAGTGGGGGGCAGGATAGGGGTTAATACATTTATTATAGGTGGCGACGGTGTAGGGGGGGCAGGATAGGGGTTAATACATTTATTATAGGTGGCGACGGTGTAGGGGGGCAGGATAGTGGTTAATAAATTTATTATAGGTGGCGACGGTGTAGGGGGGGCAGGATAGGGGTTAATAAATTTAATATAGGTTGCGGTGGGTTCAGGGAGCGGCGGTTTAGGGGTTAAACTATTTATTTATTTGCGGCAAAGTCCGGGATCAGCAGGATAGGGGTTAATAACTTTATTATAGAGGGTGGTGGTATAAGGGGTAAGGATAGGGGTTACTAGGTATAATGTAGGTGGCGGTGGGCTCCGGGAGCGGCAGTTTAGGGGTTAAGACATTTATTATAGTTGCGGTGGGCTCCGGGAGCAAAGGTTTAGGGGTTAATATGTACAGAGTAGCTTGCGGTGGGCTCCGGGAGCGGCGGTTTAGGGGTTAACATATTTAGTATTGCTTGCGGTGGGCTCCGGGAGCGGCGATTTAGGGGGTAATAACTTTATTTAGTTGCGGCAGTGTAGGGGGGACAGATTAGGGGTGTTTAGACTCGGGGTACATGTTAGGGTGTTAGGTGCAGACATCTCCCATAGGAATCAATGGGATGTCTGGCAGCAGCGAACTTGTACTTTCGCTATGGTCAGACTCCCATTGATTCGTATGGGATCCGCCGCCTCCAGGGTGGCGGTTTGAAAACCAGGTACGCTGGGCCGGAAAAGTGCCGAGCGTACCTGCTAGTTTTTTGATAACTAGCAAAAGTAGTCAGATTGTGCCGCACTTGTGTGTGGAACATCTGGAGTGACGTAAGAATCGATCTGTGTCGGACTGAGTCCGGCGGATCGAAGTTTATGTCACAAGATTCTACTTTTGCCGGTCTTTAGCCTTTGATAACTTAGGCGAATCAGCCTCGCCACAAATACGCTGCGGAATTCCAGCGTATTTGAGGTTGACGGCTTGATAACTAGGCCCCAGTAACTCATATAGCTCTACTGTGGCACCTTATCCTTTCTTTTTGAAGATATATATATATATATATATATACACACACGCTGCTGCCCTGTAGTATATACTAAGAATGCCATATATTCTATCGCAAAACATTTGCCACCTATAGATTTTTAGGTTTATAGATTTATCTGCTGTCTTTTATTTATTTTATTTTTTTAAATCTTTTTATTTGTTGCTGACCAGTGAGAATCCCGCTGATGCCGACATTTCCTGTTATCGGCAAGTATTTGGGTGACCCACTAAGGGAAGCAAAAAATAATAAATAAAACATAAAAAAAAATAAGCTTTGTATTTTTTTTATGTTTTTTTATAGTTTTCACTAGAATTATTTTAGGGTGAGAGATCGCAGAGGTTATCTGTACTATATTATACTACCAGATTTTGGGTTTTCTTGCGGCAAGATATATACTATAGATTTGGCAAAATGGCAAAATTTTATAATGTTAAGGATACATATGATTCTAATATTTATCCCTCTGAATCAGAATATCATTCTAATTATGAAAGCCAAGATACAAGTGATACTGTTGCCAAGCCCCATATTCCCCCCCAAAAAAACAAAGGCCCAATCTACACAAGAGCAATTTACAGTCTCAAGGTGACAATTTAATTTGGAATACCCATCATTTTTATAGCCCTGAAATTCCCGATTTTACTAAGTATGGTGGCATTGATGTAGACAGCCAATTTCAATTTCATATTTTTTCACTTGTATTTTGGGAGAAATGGTTTGCCAGACTAATCATGAGGCAGAGCAGTGCTTGACCCAGAAATATACTACAAATTTACAGAACTATAATTGGATACCAACAAATATTGGTGAGTTAAATTTTTTGGGGGGGACTCACTGTTACTATGGGCATCATAAGCCAAGCATCATATTGTATTAGTCTACCCGCCCTGTATTTTCAACACCTCTGTTCCCAGCAAGAATGCCCAGTGCACAATATGAAACCTTACACAGTTTCCTCCACTTTACGGATAATACCCAGGCCCTACCTTTGACTGACCCAAATTATGATAGACATTGACTATTTTAACAAATTATTTGCAGAAGTATATACCCCATCTAAAAATCTTTGTATTGCCAAGTCCTTAATGCTTTTCAAAGGTAGATTACAATTAAAACAATATATTTCTCCAAAAGAGCATTTTATGGTATAACATTTTATAAACTGTAGAAAAAATAAGTCCAAAGAGTCGCCAATGTAGATAAATAAAAGTCCAAAATTTATTCAGGATTCATATCCAGATAATTAAAAGCATATGAAGGTAACATCAAGGGATGGTGGAAGATACAAAATAAGTCTTACATGTTTCGGCAAAGTGTAGCCGTAATCATAGACATAATTTGATACAGGTGTCACCCTTATTTACACAGGTAAAATGTTCCTCATTGGTTAAAACATAAAAACACCCCTCCCCTTCCATCCCCTACAAGTGAACAAAGCTTAACCCTTAACACTTCACTGAGGTTAAATATAAGTGAAAAACATGATATAAATAGGAAAACATATTATCTATAGGGTTAACTCTAAATACATTGAACAAAGCTATTTAAATGTAAATAACAGTTCATTATAATAGGAGCTGATTACAGGCAATAAATGCAAAAAATTCCAGAATTCAGAACATCAGAATTATTTGATTAGATTCATTAAAGTCATGTTCTATACTATAGATCAGAATTCATGGAATGATTAACAAATGCAATGAGATCACATAAATTAAATCATACATATAAATAGTGCCAACCTATCAGTCTAAACACCTTAGATAAAAGTTTAAGGCAAGTCCCCAATCTAGATCAATTGATAAATACCCATTATTATTTATAAATGACAGAAAAGATATATATATACAAAGATTATGAAATGATGTGTGCCAATAATAAAGATATAATTTTAAATACTATCCTAGATCATCAAATCCTAGATAGAGAGAACAAAGCAAAACAAAACCAAAACAAAATAATACAAAATGATACAAAATTAAACCAGCACTAATAAAAAGTTTCAAATCTAAGACCTAAGTGTGAAAGATAAATAGATAAGTAGATATATATACCAATATCTGATAGATAATAAGTAAATAAACCTTTACCATATTAAACATTTATTCCCAGAAATTGATAATATCGTTTTCTGAGTTGAATCCATGAGGGGTTAATGTGCGCATTTTGTTAATCCAATAGACCTCTTGTCTAGCAAGAATAGACCACTTATCTCCTCCCCTTGGGGGTCTATTTATGGTCTCTATTGCATTCCATTCAAAATCACGCACATCTCCACCATGAACTGTGATGAAATGTCTGGCCAACTCTGAACAATCAATTTTATTCTATATGTAGCCCAAGTGTTCTCATATCCTGGTGCGAACATCACGACTTGTCATACCTATATATTGTAAATTGTGGCTCTTACATCCAATTAGATAAACCACAAAAGTGGTAGAGCAATTGACACATCCTTTGGTGTTGTACTCATCTCCAGTGACATAGGATCTAAAATTAGGTCCTACTTTAATAACATCACAGGCCTTACAATTTTTTCCGCACCTATAGGGTACCATAGTGTCTGAGCCAAGACTCTGATTTCCAGGGGTTCGGAGTTGACTAGGCGATACCATATTACCTAGTGTAAGGTTCCTTTTATACACGAACCTACAACCATTACTAATAGTGTCTTTCAAAAGATCATCCCCATATAAAATGGGTAGGTATTTTTTAATGATATTACAAATTTGATAATATTGCATGGAGTATTTAGTAATAAAGAATGGTTTCTCATCAGTTTGTTTTTCTAGACTGCATGTTATGTCTGTTCAATTTTAAGAGACTAGAACGATCAGTTTGACCAGTATCTCTCATTGCATCATTAATTATCTGAGTAGGGTAACCTCTATTCTCAAGCCTTTTCTTTAACGACTGGGATTCAGAGTGAAAGGTAGCATCATTTGAACTAATCCTCCTTGTTTCTGAGAAAATTGTCCCTTGGCAATCCCCCTAAAAACATGTCTAGGATGAGAACTAGAAGAGTGCAAAATTGAATTGCCTGCAATAGGTTTGCGATACATGCCAATATCTATTTTGTTCGTACACCTATTGAAACTTAGTTCTACATCCAAGAAATGTATAGTATGGGCTGCCACTAGACATGTGCACCGCTAAAAATTCGGTTCGTTTTCGGTTCGGATCGATTCGGACTTTTAGAATTTCGTTTCGGATCGAATCTGATTCGGCAAAATTTGAATAAATTCGTTTCGGATTTATTCGGATCCGAATAAATTCGTTTCGGATTTATTCGGTATTCGGCTGAATTCGGTTTCTATTCCGTTCCGAAATTCGGTATGTTTTTAGTACACTAACACCCCATTTAGTACACTAAGTCACTAACACCCCATAAACTAACCTATGAACCACTAAACCGAGGCCACCCCCACATCGCAAACCCTATAAATAACATTATTTTACCCCCTAATCTGCCGATCGGATATCGCCGCCGCCTACATTATAGCTATTAACCCCTAATCTGCTGTCCCTACACCGCCGACCCCTACATTATAGTTATTAACCCCTAATCTGCCTCCCCCCAACGTCGCCGCAATCTAACTACAAGTATTAACCCCTAATCTGCCGACCCGATATCGCCGCCGCCTACATTATAGCTATTAACCCCTAAATCTGCTGTCCTAACACCGCCGACCCCTACATTATAGTTATTAACCCCTCAATCTGTCCCTCCCCCAACGGTTGCCAGCAATCTAACTACAAGTATTAACCCCTAATCTAACGCCCTGAATATCGCCGCCAGCCTACATTATAGCTATTAACCCCTAACCTGCTGTCCCTAACACCGCCGACCCCTACATTATAGTTATTAACCCCTAATCTGCCTCCCCCCAACGTCGCCGCAATCTAACTACAAGTATTAACCCCTAATCTGCCGACCGCTAAATCGCCGCCAACTATAATAAATGTATTAACCCCTAAACCGCCGCACTCCCGCCTCGCAAACACTATAATACATTTTATTAACCCCTAATCTGCCCTCCCTAACATCGCCGGCCAACCTACCTACAATTATTAACCCCTAACTCCCGCCCCCATCGTCGCCGCTACTATAATAAGGGTTATTAACCCCTAAACCTAAATCTAACCCTAACACTAACACCCACTAATCTTAATATAATTTAAATAAAACGAAATAAGTTTACTATAGTTAAATAAATGAATCCTATTTAAAACTAAAGACTTACCTGTAAAATAAACCCTAAGATAGCTGCAATATAACCTAATAGTTACATTGTAGCGTATTTTAGGATTTATTTTTATTTTACAGGCAACTTTGTATTTATTTTAACTAGGTACAATAGTTATTAAATAGTTATTAACTATTTAATAACTACCTAGCTAAATATAAATACAAATTTACCTGTAAAATAAATCCTAACCTAAGTTACACTAACACCTAACACTACACTATCATTAAATTAACTAAATAAATGAATCATATTTAAAACAAAATACTTACTGTAAAAATAAACCCTAATATAGCTGCAATATAACTAATAGTTACATTGTAGCTATTTTAGCATTTATATTTATTTTACAGGCAACTTTGTATTTATTTTAACTAGGTACAAAAGCTATTAAATAGTTATTGACTAATTAATAGCCTACCTAGTTAAAATAATTACAAAATAACCTGTAAAATAAATCCTAACCTAAGTTACAATTAAACCTAACACTACACCTGTCATTAAATAAATTAACTACAAGTACCTACAATTACTACAATTAAATAAACTAAAGTACAAAACCCCCCCACTAAATTACAAAAAAAAAACAAACACTAAATTACAAAAAATAAAAAAATATTACAAGAATTTTAAACTAATTACACCTAATCTAAGCCCCCTAATAAAATAACAAAGCCCCCCAAAAATAAAAAAAATGCCCTACCCTATACTAAATTACAAAAGTTAACAGCTCTATTACCTTACCAGCCCTGAACAGGGCCCTTTGCGGGGCATGCCCCAAAGAAAACAGCTCTTTTGCCTGTAAAAAAAAAAACACAATCCCCCCCCCCACATTACAACCCACCACCCACATACCCCTACTCTAACCCAAACCCCCCTTAAATAAACCTAACACTACCCCCCTGAAGATCTCCCTACCTTGAGGTCGTGTTCACCCAGCCGGGGCCCGAAGTCTTCATCCGATGGGGCAGAAGAGGGACATCCAGACCGGCAGAAGTCTTCATCCAAGCTGGGCAAGAAGAGGTCTTCCATCCATCATACAAGTACCAAAATACAAACAAACACTAAATTACAAAAAATAATAAAATATTACAATAATTTTAAACTAATTACACCTAATCTAAGCCCCCTACTAGCTATTAATATAGCTTCAATATAACTAATAGTTACATTGTAGCTATTTTAGGATTTATATTTATTTTACAGGCAACTTTGTATTTATTTTAACTAGGTACAATAGCTATTAAATAGTTAATAACTATTTAATAACTACCTAGCTAAAATAAATACAAATTTACCTGTAAAATAAATCATAACTTAAGTTACAATTACACCTAACACTACACTATCATTAAATTAACTAAATAAATGAATCCTATATAAAACTAAAGACTTACCTGTAAAATAAACCCTAAGATAGCTGCAATATAACTAATAGTTACTTTGTAGCTATTTAGGATTTATTTTTTATTTTACAGGCAACTTTGTATTTATTTTAACTAGGTACAATAGTTATTAAATAGTTATTAACTATTTAATAACTACCTAGCTAAAATAAATACAAATTTACCTGTAAAATTAAATCCTAACCTAAGTTACACTAACACCTAACACTACACTATCATTATATTAACTAAATAAATGGAATCATATTTAAAACAAAATACTTACCTGTAAAATAAACCCTAATATAGCTGCAATATAACTAATAGTTACATTGTAGCTATTTTAGCATTTATATTTATTTTACAGGCAACTTTGTATTTATTTTAACTAGGTACAAAAGCTATTAAATAGTTATTGACTAATTAATAGCTACCTAGTTAAAAATAATTACAAAATTACCTGTAAAATAAATCCTAACCTAAGTTACAATTAAACCTAACACTACAACTGTCATTAAATAAATTAACTACAAGTACCTACAATTATCTACAATTAAATAAACTAAAGTACAAAACCCCCCCCCACTAAATTACAAAAAAAAACAAACACCTAAATTACAAAAAATAAAAAAATATTACAAGAATTTAAACTAATTACACCTAATCTAAGCCCCCTAATAAAATAACAAAGCCCCCCAAAATAAAAAAAAATGCCCTACCCTATACTAAATTACAAAAGTTAACAGCTCTATTACCTTACCAGCCCTGAACAGGGCCCTTTGCGGGGCATGCCCCAAAGAAAACAGCTCTTTTGCCTGTAAAAAAAAAAACCACAATCCCCCCCCCCCACCATTACAGACCCTCCACCCACATACCCCTACTCTAACCCAAACCCCCCTTAAATAAACCTAACACTACCCCCCCTGAAGATCTCCCTACCTTGAGTCGTGTTCACCCAGCCCGGGCTGAAGTCTTCATCCGATGGGCAGAAGAGGACATCCAGACCGGCAGAAGTCTTCATTCCAAGCTGGGCAAGAAGAGGTCTTCCATCCATCATACAAGTACCAAAATACAACAAACACTAAATTACAAAAAATAATAAAATATTACAATAATTTTAAACTAATATACACCTAATCTAAGCCCCCTACTAGCTATTAATATAGCTTCAATATAACTAATAGTTACATTGTAGCTATTTTAGGATTTATAATTTATTTTACAGGCAACTTTGTATTTATTTTAACTCTAGGGTACAATAGCTATTAAATAGTTAATAACTATTTTATAACTACCTAGCTAAAATAAATTACAAATTTACCTGTAAAAATAAATCATAACCTAAAGTTACAATTACACCTAACACTACACTATCATTAAATTAACTAAATAAATGAATCCTATATAAAACTAAAGACTTACCTGTAAATAAACCCTAATATAGCTGCAATATAACTAATAGTTACATTGTAGCTATATTAGGCATTTATATTTATTGTACAGGCAACTTTGTATTTATTTTTAACTAGGTACAATAGCTATTAAATAGTATATTTACTGTTTAATAGCTACCTAGTTAAAATAATTACAAAATTACCTGTAAAATAAATCCTAACCTAAGTTACAATTAAACCTAACACTACACTATCATTAAATAAATTAACTACAAGTACCTACAATTAAATACAATAAAAAACTAAACTAAAGTACAAACCCCCCCCCCCACTAAATTTACAAAAAATAAAAAAATATTACAAGAATTTTAAACTAATTACACCTAATCTAAGCCCCCTAATAAAATAACAAAGCCCCCCAAAATAAAAAAAATGCCCTACCCTATACTAAATTACAAAAGTTAACAGCTCTAGTACCTTACCAGCCCTGAACAGGGCCTTTTGCGGGGCATGCCCCAAAGAAAACAGCTCTTTTGCCTGTAAAAAAAAAAACACAATCCCCCCCCCCCCACATTACAACCCACCACCCCACATACCCCTACTCTAACCCAAACCCCCCTTAAATAAACCTAACACTACCCCCCTGAAGATCTCCCTACCTTGAGTCGTGTTCACACCAGCCGGGCCGAAGTCTTCATCCGATGGGGCAGAAGAGGACATCCAGACTGGCAGAAGTCTTCATCCAAGCGGGGCAAGAATGAGGTCTTCCATCCATCAGAAAAGTACAAAAAAACAAACAAACACTAAATTAGCAAAAAATAATAACTTACTGCAATAATTTTAAACTAATTACACCTAATCTAAGGCCCCCTACTAGCAATTAAGATAGCTACAATATAACTAATAGTTTACATTGTAGCTATTTTAGGATTTATATTTATTTTACAGGCAACTTTGTATTTATTAACTAGGTACAATAGCTATTAAATAGTTAATAACTACCTAGCTAAAATAAATACAAATTTACCTGTAAAATAAACCCTAACCTAAGTTACAATTACACCTAACACTAACACTGTCAAATTAACTAAATAAATTAATCCTATATAAAACAAAATACTTACCTGAAAAATAAACCCTAATATAGCTACAATATAACTAATAGTTACATTGTAGCTATTTTAGCATTTATATTTATTTTACAGGCAACTTTGTATTTATTTTAACTAGGTACAATAAGCTATTAAATAGTTATTGACTATTAATAGCTACTAGTTAAAATAATTACAAAATTACCTGTAAAATAAATCCTAACCTAAGTTACATTAAACCTAACACTACACAATCATTAAATAAATTAACTACAAGTACCTACAAATTAAATACAGATGAAATAAACTAAACTAAAGTACAAAAAAAACAAACACTAAATTACAAAAAATAAAAAAAATTACAAGAATTTTAAACTAATTACACCTAATCTAAAGCCCCCTAATAAAATAACAAAGCCCCCATAAAATAAAAAAAAATGCCCTACCCTATACTAAATTACAAAGTAATCAGCTCTATTACCTTACCAGCCCTTAAAAGGGCCTTTTGCGGGGGCATGCCCCAAAAGAAAACAGCTCTTTTGCCTGTAAAAAAAAACACAATACCCCCCCCCCACATTACAACCCACCACCCACATACCCCTACTCTAACCCAAACCCCCCTTAAAATAAACCTAACACTACCCCCCCCTGAAGATCTCTCTACCGGTCTTCACCCAGCGGGCCGAAGTCTTCATCCGATGGGGCAGAAGAGGACAATCCAGACCGGCAGAAGTCTTCATCCAAGCGGGGCAAGAAGAGGTCTTCCATCCCTCAGAAGTCCTTGATCCAGGCGGCATCTTCTCTGTTCATCCATCCGGAGCGGGAGCGGCAGCATCCTGAAGACATCCCACGCAGAGCATCCTCTTCTTTCTTGATCCGACGACTAGGTGACTGTACCTTTAAGTGACGTCATCCAAGATGGCGTCCCTTGAAATTCCGATTGGCTGATAGGATTCTATCAGCCAATCGGATTAAGGTAGGAAAAATCTGGATTGGGCTGATTCAATCAGCCAATCAGATTCAAGTTCCAATCCGATTGGCTGATCCAATCAGCCACAATTCAGATGAGCTCGCATTCTATTTGGCTGATCGGAACAGCATAGAATGCGAGGTCAATCTGATTGGCTGATTCCATCAGCCAATCGGATTGAACTTGAATCTGATTGGCTGATTAAATCAGTCCAATCAGATTTTTCCTACCTTAATTCCGATTGGCTGATAGAATCCTGTTCAGCCAATCGGAATTCAAGGGACGCCATCTTGGATGACGTCACTTAAAGGTACAGTCACCTAGTCGTCGGATCAAGAAAGAAGAGGATGCTCTGCGTGGGATGTCTTCAGGATGCTGCCGCTCCGCTCCGGATGGATGAACAGAGAAGATGCCGCCTGGATCAAGACTTCAGATGGATGGAAGACCTCTTCTTGCCCCGCTTGGATGAAGACTTCTGCCGGTCTGGATGTCCTCTTCTTGCCCCGCTTGGATGAAGACTTCTGCCGGTCTGGATGTCCTCTTCTGCCCCATCGGATGAAGACTTCGGCCCGGCTGGGTGAAGACACGGTAGAGAGATCTTCAGGGGGGTAGTGTTAGTTATTTTAAGGGGGGTTTGGGTTAGAGTAGGGGTATGTGGGTGGTGGGTTGTAATGTGGGGGGGGGGGGATTGTGTTTTTTTTACAGGCAAAAGAGCTGTTTTCTTTGGGGGCATGCCCCGCAAAAGGGCCCTTTTAAGGGCTGGTAAGGTAATAGAGCTGATTAACTTTTGTAATTTAGTATAGGGTAGGGCATTTTTTTATTTGGGGGGCTTTGTTTATTTTTATTAGGGGGCTTAGATTAGGTGTAATTAGTTTAAAATTCTTGTAATTTTTTTTATTTTTTGTAATTTTAGTGTTTGTTTTTTTTGTACTTTAGTTTAGTTTTATTTCATTGGTATTTATTTGTAGGTACTTGTAGTTAATTTATTTAATGATAGTGTAGTGTTAGGTTTAATAGTAACTTAGGTTAGGATTATTTATCAGGTAATTTTGTAATTATTTTAACTAGTAGCTATTAATTAGTCAATAACTATTTAATAGGCTATTGTACCTAGTTAAAATAAATACAAAGTTGCCTGTAAAATAAATATAAATGCTAAAATAGCTACAATGTAACTATAGTTATATTGTAGCTATATTAGGGTTTAGTTTTACAGGTAAGTATTTAGTTTTATATAGGATTAATTTATTTAGTTAATTTAATGACAGTGTAGTGTTAGGTGTAATTGTAACTTAGGTTAGGGTTTATTTACAGGTAAATTTGTATTTATTTTAGCTAGGTAGTTATTAACTATTTAATAGCTATTGTACCTAGTTAAAATAAATACAAAGTATGCCTGTAAAATAAATATAAATCCTAAAATAGCTTACAATGTAACTATTAGTTATATTGTAGCTATATTAATAGCTTGTTATGGGGCCTTAGATTAGGTGTAATTAGTTTAAAAATATTGTAATATTTTATTATTTTGCTAATTTAGTGTTTGCTTGTTTTTTTGTACTTTTCTGATGGATGGAAGACCTCTTCTTGCCCCGCTTGGATGAAGACTTCTGCCGGTCTGGATGTCCTCTTCTGCCCCATCGGATGAAGACTTCGGCCCGGCTGGGTGAACACGACTCAAGGTAGGGAGATCTTCAGGGGGGTAGTGTTAGGTTTATTTAAGGGGTGTTTGGGTTAGAGTAGGGGTATGTGGGTGGTGGGTTGTAATGTGGGGGGGAGGGATTGTGTTTTTTTTTTACAGGCAAAAGAGCTGTTTTCTTTGGGGCATGCCCCGCAAGGCCCTGCTCAGGGCTGGTAAGGTAATAGAGCTGTGAACTTTTGTAATTTAGTATAGAGTCTTAGGCATTTTTTTTATTTTGGGGGGCTTTGTTATTTTTAATAGGGGGCTTAGATTAGGTGTAATATAGTTTAAAAATTCTTGTAATATTTTTTTATTTTTTGTAATGTAGTGGGGGGGGGGGGGTTGTACTTTAGTTTAGTTTTTTTAATTGCATTTAATTGTAGGTACTTGTAGTTAATTTATTTAATGATAGTGTAGTGTTAGGTTTTAATTGTAACTTAGGTTAGGATTTATTTTACAGGTAATTTTGTATTTATTTTTAACTAGGTGGAAGCTATTAAATAGTCAATATCTATTTAATAGCTATTGAACCTAGTTAAAATGAATACAAAGTTGCCTGTACAATAAATATAAATGCTAAAATAGCTACAATGTAACTATTAGTTATATTGCAGCTATATAGGGGTTTATTTTACAGGTAAGTCTTTTAGTTTTTATATAGGATTCATTTATTTAGTTAATTTAATGATAGTGTAGTGTTAGGTGTAATTGTAACTTAGGGTTATGATTTATTTTACAGGTAAATTTGTATTTATTTTAGGCTAGGTAGTTATTAAATAGTTATTAACTATTTAATAACGTATTGTACCTAGTTAAAATAAATACAAAGTTTGCCTGTAAGAATACATATAAATCCTAAAATAGGCTACAATGTAACTATTAGTTATATTGAAGCTATATTAATAGCTAGTATGGGGCTTAGATTAGGTGTAATTAGTTTAAAATTATTGTAATATTTTATTATTTTTGTAATTTAGTGTTTGTTTGTATTTGGTACTTGTATGATGGATGGAAGACCTCTTCTTGCCGCCGCTTGGATGAAGACTTCTGCCGGGTCTGGATGTACTCTTCTGCCCCATCGGATGAAGACTTCGGCCCGGCTGGGTGAACACGACGCAAGGTAGGGAGATCTTCAGGGTGGTAGTGTTTAGGTTTATTTAAGGGGGGTTTGGGTTAGAGTAGGGGTATGTGGGTGGTGGGTTGTAATGTGGGGGGGGGATGTGGGGGTTTGGTATTTTTTTTACAGGTCAAAAGAGCTGTTTTCTTTGGGGCATGCCCCGCAAAGGGCCCTGTTCAGGGGCTGGTAAGGTAATAGAGCTGTTAACTTTGTAATTTAGTATAGGGGTAGGGCATTTTTTTTTCTATTTTGGGGGGGTCTTTGTTATTTTATTAGGGGGCTTAGATTAGGTGTAATTAGTTTAAAATTCTTGTAATATTTTTTTATTTTTTGTAATTTAGTGTTTGTTTTTTTTTGTAATTTAGTGGGGGGGTTTTGTACTTTAGTTAATTTAATTGTAGATAATTGTAGTTAATTTATTTAATGACAGTGTAGTGTTAGGATTTAATTGTAACTTAGGTTAGGATTTATTTTACAGGTAATTTTGTAATTATTTTAACTAGGTAGCTATTAATTAAGTCAAAAACTATTTAATAGCTATTTGTACCTAGTTAAAATAAATACAAAGTTGGTCTGTAAAATAAATATAAATGCTAAAATAGCTACAATGTAACTATTAGTTATATTGCAGCTATATTAGGGTTTATTTTACAGGTAAGTATTTTGTTTTAAATATGATTCATTTATTTAGTTAATTTAATGATAGTGTAGTGTTAGGTGTTAGTGTAACTTAGGTTAGGATTTATTTTACAGGTAAATTTGTATTTATTTTAGCTAGGTAGTTATTAAATAGTTATTAACTATTTAATAACTATTGTACCTAGTTAAAATAAATACAAAGTTGCCTGTAAAATAAAAATAAATGCTAAAATAGCTACAATGTAACTATTAGTTATATTGCAGCTATCTTAGGGTTTATTTTACAGGTAAGTCTTTAGTTTTAAATAGGATTCATTTATTTAATTATAGTAAACTTATTTCGTTTTATTTAAATTATATTTAAGTTAGTGGGTGTTAGTGTTAGGGTTAGACTTAGGTTTAGGGGTTAATAACCTTATTATAGTAGCGGCGACGATTGGGGCGGGAGATTAGGGGTTAATAATTGTAGGTAGGTGGCGGCGATGTTAGGGAGGGCAGATTAGGGGTTAATAAAATGTATTATAGTGTTTGCGAGGCGGGAGTGCGGCGGTTTAGGGGTTAATACATTTATTATAGTGGCGGCGATTTGCGGTCGGCAGATTAGGGGTTAATACTTGTAGTTAGATTGCGGCGACGTTGGGGGGAGGCAGATTAGGGGTTAATAACTATAATGTAGGGGTCGGCGGTGTTAGGGACAGCAGGTTAGGGGTTAATAGCTATAATGTAGGCGGCGGCGATATCGGGTCGGCAGATTAGGGGTTAATACTTATAGTTAGATTGCGGCGACGTTGGGGGAGGCAGATTAGGGGTTAATAACTATAATGTAGGGGTCGGCGGTGTTAGGGACAGCAGGTTAGGGGTTAATAGTTATAATGTAGGCGGCGGCGATATTCGGTCGGCAGATTAGGGGTTAATACTTGTAGTTAGATTGCGGCGACGTTGGGGGAGGCAGATTAGGGGTTAATAACTATAATGTAGGGGTCGGCGGTGTTAGGGACAGCAGATTAGGGGTTAATAGCTATAATGTAGGCGGCGGCGATATCGGGTCGGCAGATTAGGGGTTAATACTTGTAGTTAGATTGCGGCGACGTTGGGGGGGCAGATTAGGGGTTAATAACTATAATGTAGGGGTCGGCGGTGTTAGGGACAGCAGATTAGGGGTTAATAGCTATAATGTAGGTTGCGGCGATATCCGATCGGCAGATTAGGTGTTAAATAATGTTATTATAGGGTTTGCGATGTGGGGGGGCCTCGGTTTAGTGATTCATAGGTAGTTTATGGGTGTTAGTGACTTAGTGTACTAATGGGTGTTAGTGTACTAAAAACATACCGAATTTCGGAACGGAATAGAACCGAATTCAGCCGAATCCGAATAAATCCGAAACGAATTTATTCGGATCCGAATAAATCCGAAACAAATTTATTCAAATTTTGCCGAATCCGATTTGATCCGAAACGAAATTTGAAAAGTCCGAATCGATCCGAACCGAAAACGAACCGAATTTTTTAGCCGTGCACATGTCTATAAATTAACTTTACATAACTATTCTAATAAAATAAAAAAAATCTACCAATTAAAAAATCTAAATTACAAATTTAAAAAAACCTAACACTATGAAAAAATTTAAAAAATCTAAAATTACAAAAAATAATAAACACTAAATTATGAAAAATAAAAAACTTTAAGATTACAAAAATAATAAACAAAATTTTCAAAAATAAAAACAATTACACCTAATCTAATGGCCCTATAAAAAAAACAAATAAATTTAAAAAAAAACACCCCCTAACCTACAATAAACTACCAATAGCTCTTAAAAGGGCTTTTTGTAGGACATTGCCCTAACTTAAACAGCTCTTTTACCTTAAAAAATTACTAAACCCCCCTCAAAGTAATCCCCCCCACCCAACCAACTCCCCAAAATAATAAAACCTAACTCTAAAAAATCCTATATGAAAACTCTAAAAAAACTGCTCATTGCCCCGAAAAGGGGCATTTGTATGGGCATTGCCCTTGAAAGGGCATTCAGCTCTTTTACTGCCCTTAATAGGGCATTCAGCTCTTTTACAAGTGCCCATCCCTAATCTAAAAAAAAACCCACCCAAAAGAATTAAAAAAAAACTAACACTAACCCCATAAAATCTACTCACGGTTCCTGAATTCCGGAACATCCATCTTCATCCAGGTGGTGAGAACTCTTCATCCAGTCGGCGACACCTTCATCCATCTTGAGGATGTCTTCTATATTCATCATCGGAGCTATCCTGGAGGGTGAAGATATCCTGCGCGGAGCGTCCTTTCCATACGGTCACTGCCGTACACTGAAGTTGAATGCAAGGTACCCGTTTCAAAATGGCGTACCTTGCATTCCTATTGGCTGATTTGATTCTTCAAATTCAAATCAGCCAATAGGATGAGAGCTTCTGAAATCCTTTTGGCTGTTCATAACAGCCAATAAGATGAGATCTACTAAAATTCTATTAGCTGATTTGAATTAGGGGCTAATAGGTTTATTTAGTATTAAAGGTTTTGGGGGGATTTAATTGGAGTTAAGTATTTAACAGAAATAGTCCCTTGTATTAGAATTACAACACATATATAAGTATCTATATGTTATATACAATATTACCAAGTGGGATCCATGTCTGATGTGGAATCTCAGAGACAGAACTAAACAACTAGAAGAACTAATTGTATAAGGAATACAATAGAATTCACAGCAGAGATTGCCACAACATGGATATTATATAAACTCCAAATAGAAGATTCAGATAAGGATTATCTCAAATATTTTAGTATTTTTTTAAAAAGTTCCATGTCATTCATACTTTAATATCTTTATTAATATATCTAGGAACCCACATTCACACAAAAGTAGCGAAAAGAAAGTTTAAAAACACTTAAACCCCGTCTTGTAATAATTATTATACTGAAATATCATATAATTACTAAGTGCCTGCAGGCAAATATCTAAAGTAAATTAAGCCCTTACAATCCGAGGGCTGGTTTAACTTTTATCGCTTATATTCTATGCAGGCACCTGAAGAAAACTATTATTAGAGAATACTGTCAGTTAGACAAGGGTAAGCTAATTAAAAAACGGCAGACAGGAGAGACGGAGCTGCTCCTGCTGGACCCCTCTGTGGCAATCTCTGCTGTGAATTCTATTGTATTCCTTATACAATTAGTTCTTCTAGAGGTTTATTTAGTGTTGGCGGATTAGGGGTTAATAGGTTTATTTAATAGTCGTGTGGGTGGCAAATTAGGGGTTAATAAATGTATTATAGTGTTTGCGATGCGGGAGGGTGGCGGTTTAGGGGTTAATAGGTAGTTTATGGGTGTTATAGTGTACTTTGTAACATTTTTGTTTCGCAAAATCCATAACTACTGCTTTCAGATGGCGGTATGGATCGTCTCGGTATAGGCTGTAAGGCAAGCATTTTAGCCGGACCGCACAACCTATAATACAGGCGCAATGAAAATCCCACACTCATGTCATTCTATTTGAGTGAGGAATAGACGTTGCGTTACAGGCTAAAATGCTTGTGGTATAGCTATACCGCCGTGACTCATAAAATGCATTACTGGCCATTCTACGCGCAATGGCCAATTTTTCAGCAGTATAGCTGTACCGCAAAACTTATAATGTAGCCGATTGAGAGCAATCAGTTGTTTTTTTTTGTCACATCAGTAAAACAAAAAAGTTTATTGGAGGATCCCTTTCTATAGATCAGCCAGAGTGTATGACAAACAAATCTATATAAAGGCCCATTCATAATCCATAACATTCCCACTGTCTCATCCAGATTAGCCATAGACACCCCAGTTGCATAGCTGACAGTAACTTCAATATCACATTGAAAATCCCTCTGAGATAAATTATTTAATGTGCATAAGATTGTAATGTAAAATCTTTTTATTATCTCCATTGTTAAACATATGTCTATACATATAAATCCATGTTTCTCTATGTAGTGTATGTATGTCAATGTAAAATCCCTTTGTCAGCTTTTTTTCTAACACCCGAGATCTCATTTCTTTGAGCCCTTATAACTTTTGTGCGCATTATTTTTTTAAAATAATTTTTAATAGGCAATGTTAATGAGTGTAAGTGTACTTTGTAACTGTGATTTTTCAAAACTTGTCATAGCTGCGCAATGGAAATTGATAGCGAAAAGACCACATCGCATGAGGAAAACTCATAATGCGTGACTTGTAATCTTGCCCTTTGAGTTATGTGCATATTAAAAAAGGGTCAACTGAGGTAAAACAGTGTGTGAAAAAAAGTGTAAAAAAAAAAGCTTAGAAGTATTTTAATAAAATTTCCAAAAATCTGCAAAATTACTTACACTTTTGTGTTGCCAAATGTAGCCTGTTTCACCTGCCCTTATCAGTTTCCCACTCTAAATCATTTGGTATCATGTGCACATGAGGATAATTACTTATGCAATTACATATATATATATATATATATATATATATATATATATATATAAATAATTCAAATGATAAGGAAGTCACTCACAGGGTCTTGTTCCAAAGAAATACAAAGTATTTATTAACGTTTCGGGGTTTCCCCCATTGTCAAAATAAGCATAGTAAAACAGTATAAACTTACCCCCTTTATAGTCCTGCAGATCTAACACCAAACACAGCGTTCACGGCCGCATCCCGTAAGTTACCATGTGTCACGTGATGCTCATGTCACGTGTATCATCATGGCAACCGGACGCTCAGTTGCGAGCGTCGTGTGCACCAAATAAAAACAAAACCATACTGTCAGGTGCCTTTAGTCCATGTGCACCTGACAGTATGGTTTTATACTTACTTGGAATTATATTTACTACTGAAGTGCACCCAGGGCAGCGTGGGCTTTTTGGACCTATTACTTTACCAGCAGTGCTACTACCTTTGCTGACGTTTTATATATATATATAAATATATATATATACAAGAAGTGTGCACAAATGCAAATCTGTTATGAAAATTTAATATTCATTTTGTTTAAACAAAACTAATATCCAAATGAATACATTAAAGAATTTAAAGAATAATGAATATATACTAATGAAATTCATCCTTAAAATTAGGTTTAATACCTATAGCTCCCTGGGGATCTGCGCTAATCCGATCTTCTTCACAGAGTCCAGGCCACGTTAATAGGAGGATTATTGCGGCAGATCCCAGAGCCTGCACTAAAGATAAAGGTCCTTTAGCACAGGCTCTAACATCTGCTGCTCTAATTTTCCTATTAGTGCGGACCTGGACTCTGTGAAGAAGGGTCGGATTTGCGCAGCTCCCCAGGGAGCTATAAGTAAATATTTTAACCTATGGGTTACACTGTGACACCTGCAGCAAAATAACATTTACGTTCGTTTTAAAGAAAAAGAATGTTAATATTAAGGAATATTTAATAGTCATTTCATTTTAAACAAAACAAATTCTGAATAATGCAGCACACAAATATTTGTCGGAACCACATTATTCCGTGCTGCACATGTCTAATATATTTATATATTCTTAAATGCTAGATATTAGCTCATTCTAAAATCTCCTAACCATAAAAAATAGTTAGTATGCCTGCATCTATACATGAAAATTCAGTTTCCTTATATATGTCATTTAAATATTTAGAGGAATTAAATGACAGAAAAGTTAGGTTCTTAAAAACATTTAAGGTATTATTTCAAGGAAAAATAATGTCATTAAGGGTTGAAATGCCTGAGTAATAGGAATTCAAAGTGTTATCTCCCCACTCACAAATTGTGGGATGTTTCACTTAAATGGACAGTCTAGGCCAAAATAAACTTTCATGATTCAGATAGAGCATGTAATTTTAAACAATTTTCCAATTTACTTTTATCACCAATTTTGCTTTCTTCTCTTGGTATTCTTAGTTGAAAGCTTAACCTAGGAGGTTCATATGCTAATTTATTAGACCTTGAAGTCCACCTCTTTCAGATTGCATTTTAACAGTTTTTCACCACTAGAGGGTGTTAGTTCACATATTTCATATAGATAACACTGTGCTTGTGCACGTGAAGTAATCTGGGAGCTGGCACTGATTGGCTAGACTGCAAGTCTGTCAAAAGAACTGAAAAAAGGGGCAGTTTGCAGAGGCTTAGATACAAGATAATCACAGAGGTTAAAAGTATATTATTATAACTGTGTTGGTTATGCAAAACTGGGAAATGGGTAATAAAGGGATTATCTATCTTTTAAAACAATAAAAATTCTGGTGTAGACTGTCCCTTTAAATGAAAGAGGTAAGGAGGTGCAGACATATTGCTGTCCTGTTTGGATACAGCATCTGGGGAGCAGACCAGATTTTAAGTTTCAAACTTCCATTAAAATGACATGAACACCCCCCCCCATAAAAATGTTATGATTCAAATAGAAAATACAATTTTAAACAACTTTCTAATTTACTTCTATTATCTGTTGCTGATAAGTTGCTTAATTGTCTTGATATCTTTTGTTGAACGAGCAGCAATGCACTACTGGGAACAGTTTAACACATTGGGTAACCAGTGATAAGAGACAAGTATGGGAAGCCACTGATCAGCAGCTAGCTCACAGTAGTGTATTGGTGCTCCTGAGACTACCTCTGTAGGCTTTTCAACTATGGATGCCAAGAGAATAAAGCTGATTAGATAATAGAAGTAAGTTGAAAATGTCCTTGTTCATACGATTGCCTGGTATATTGGGCTGGACTGACCTTGTTAGGCAGGATCAGACTGATATATTTCAGGAAAGGTGTCCTCTGTAAAAAGCTAAAAGAGGCTGCTCCCAGGGGGTAAATCGCCATAGAACGAGCTACTGAGCTGTTGTTCATTCCTGGTAGAGCGCTTCTCTCTCTGTATGTAAATTGAAAAGTTGTTTAAAATTGCATGTTACGTCTGAATCAGGAAAGTTTCATTTTGGCTTTACTGTCCCTTTGAGCAATACAAAAATACCCCATAGTTATGTGTTTGAATTATGCATTTAACTATGGAATGATAACAGGCTTGTTGCAGCCAATTAATACAAATTTCAGACATTCCGCATTATATGTATTGTATGATTTGACTTCTAAAATTGACAACATTAATTTGTATCGGTTTGTAGAAGAACTCACTTGATTAGCTTTGGCACACATTCAATGTTGGTAGTTTTGGATGTAAAAGGAGAAGCCACAGATGCCTCTAATTCAGACAAAGAAATACCTGCATGTGCCACTTTCAGAGCCTGTAAAATAGGCAAAAAAAACATAAATCATAAAAATATCAGGCTAAATTTACTTTTTTACCAACAGCAAGAGAAGATTTCTATTCATACCATCTGCTTATAAAAGTACGTGCATTAAACAAATGTCAACTTAATTTAAAAATAGGCTAAGCTTTGAACTAGCTTAAAGTTCATGTTTTAATTTATAATAAAATCATTAGCAGCTATACTATTATAAGTTATAATTTATAAATCCCACCAACTTGTTTTTATCTATCTCAAAGTTGTATAGTGAGATTGTGACTTCATCTCACTAGGATTCATTATTTATTTATATATTTATAGTGCATTTATTATTGATCAGTGTATTTCACTTTACAAGTACATAAGACCAGACTTAACAAACGTAAAGGTACATAAAACCCAATGTTTTCTTTCATAATTCAGATAGAGATTGTGATTTTAAACATCTTTCCAATTTACTTCTATTATCTAGTTTGTTTTGTTCTCTTGATATTCTTTGTTGAAAGGATACCTAGGTAGACTCAGGAGGTGCTGATTGGTGGTTGCACATATATGCCGCTTGTCCTTGGCTTTCAGTTAGCTCCCAGTAGTGCATTGCTGCTTCTCCAACAAAGGATACCAAGAGAATGCAAATTAGATAATAGAAGTAAGTTGGAAAGTTGTTTAAAATTTTAGTCAGGATTGAAAATTCTTAGGTTTTGCGTTCCTTTAATAACAGATAATGGAATTGTTGTTATCTGTGGGGGGGTTTTTAAAGAACACTCTATATATCAATTATTTATATAATGATAAGTTATTTAATTGTAGACAATGGACAACAATCAATTGTTTAGTATAGATATGTTTTAGACTGGTAACTCTTTACTCACACCACAGTCATTGGCTCCATCTCCACACATGCCAGCATAATAACTACAAGACAGACAATCACAAGTTAATAGCATTCTTTATTTAATGTTGTTATGGTTACAGAATACATTCTAGCTGTGGGAATTTATGGAAATTACTCAAATTATTAAATTGAGTTACCAAGTAAAACAATAAATTAATCTGTATAATATGGCAAACACTTTTCTTCTAGTTTTCCAATTTAGGGCTAGATTATGAGTGGAGCGCTAACTGTAGCATGCGAATGACATGGGGGTATTTCTCAGCTTTTTGCCTGTATATGTATGAAACGATAAGAAGGGGAGGAGCCACAAAACAAGAACAGCCACCTGGTGTAGTATGTCAGTGTCCAAGCAAAATCAGAGAAAGGAAAGTGAGTGCACTCACATATAAAATCCTCAAACATATGAAGTAGTCAGAAAGTGTTTCCACAGGGTGCTTGATCACATACTCGTCCTATCGGAATGATCTTCACTTGCACCCCACTGAGTGCCTGAACAGATTCAGGAGTCTTCCTGAGAAGAAACTGTGAGAGTCAGAGCCACCAGACAAAGTAATCTTCCTTTATTTCAGCCAGCCGGCCAGACAACAATAAAACAATATTCGTGCACAAACAATGCACTTAGGGGTCAATTTATTAATGTGCAGACGAACATGATACAATGTAGCGTATCATGTCCGCCGCACATCGATAAATGCCGACAGCATACTCTGTCAGCATTTATGGCCACTAGCATGGGGTTGTCAATCAACCCGATCGTATTGACATACGGAGCTTGATAAATTGACCCCTTAAACTCCAGTATTGGAGGTATGTCACATAGAACAGTTAAAAACAAATAAAATACAACAGCATGTTACTGTGCCATAGTAAAAGGAGTCTAAAATTAAAAATCGAGAGTTGGGGGCGTGGCCTGACACTAGTGATGTCGCAAACATAAAAATTTGGGTTCGCGAACGGCGAACGCTAACTTCCGCAAAAGTTTGCGAACCGGCGAACCGGCGAACCGCCATTGACTTCAATAGGCAGGCGAATTTTAAAACCCACAGGGACTCTTTCTGGCCACAATAGTGATGGAAAAGTTGTTTCAAGGGGACTAACAACTGGACTGTGGCATGCCCGGAGGGGGATCCATGGCAAAACTCCCATGGAAAATTACATAGTTGATGCAGAGTCTGGTTTTAATCCATAAAGGGCATAAATCACCTAACATTCCTAAATTGTTTGGAATAACGTGCTTTAAAACATCAGGTATGATGTTGTATCAATCAGGTAGTGTAAGGGTTACGCCCGCTTCACAGTGCGCAGTGTAGGTGATATACCTGCCCTGACCATGCTTTGCAGACCAGGTATCAGTGGTCAGATGGACCCTTGCCCCAACACTGTGTGCCAGACATGCCATTATAGCAGACTTATATGGCTTTGGCGTTGCTTTTTGGTAATTAGAAGGCTGCTAAATGCCACTGCGCACCACACGTGTTTTATGCCCAGCAGTGAAGGGGTTAATTAGGGAGCATGTAGGGAGCTTGTAGAGTTAATTTTAGCTTAAGTGTAGTGTAGTAGACAACCCAAAGTATTGATCTAGGCCCATTTTGGTATATTTAATGCCACCATTTCACCGCCAAATGCGATCAAATAAAAAAAAATTGTTCACTTTTTCACAAACTTTAGGTTTCTCACAGAAACTATTTACAAACAACTTATGCAATTATGGCATAAATGGTTCTAAATGTTCTCTGTGATCCCCTTTGTCAGAAATAGCAGACTTATATGGCTTTGGCGTTGCTTTTTGGTAATTAGAAGGGTGCTAAATGCCACTGCGCACTACACGTGTTTTATGCCCAGCAGTGAAGGGGTTAATTAGGGAGCATGTAGGGAGCTTGTAGAGTTAATTTTAGCTTAAGTGTAGTGTAGTAAACAACCCAAAGTATTGATCTAGGCCCACTTTGGTATATTTAATGTCACCATTTCACCGCCAAATGCGATCAAATAAAAAAAAATTGTTCACTTTTTCACAAACTTTAGGCTCACAGAAACTATTTACAAACAACTTATGCAATTATGGCATAAATGGTTGTAAATGCTTCTCTGGGATCCCCTTTGTTCAGAAATAGCAGACTTAGGCCTCGCTTCCATTGAGTCGTAATTCAGTTTGCGTGCACTCGCAAACCGATAAATATGCTGTCGGAAGCGATATCGTTTATCGACTGTTTCCAATGGCGCGTTATACCTCAATATCGGCAGCCGGACTTCGGCTGCCGAAAAGATCTTCGCGTCCCATAGAAAGTAATAGAAGCCGTTAATCGATAAATTATACCAGGTTTCCAATGAAAGCGCTAACCGTTAATACATTTCGGAGGCTGTCGATACATTGAGAAATATTACCCCCAGCTCAACTAGGTGTAAAAGAGGAAAATTGTGCTTTTTGAGACCTATTTTCTATTGAAATTATAAATTTTGCAAATAATGCAAGTGTTTTAATGTAGAAATAAATTGTTATAAGTAATTTTATTGTTGTCTCATGTATAAATAGTTGAACTTATATTCTAATAGAAATATCAGTATATATTTAAATATAATAATATATGCAAGAACATATCTACAGAATGCAAACTAGACCTATGCCTAGGGCAGCAATAAATATTACTTATATTTATGAAGTGTAAATATAATTATATTAGAAAATAGTATTTGATTATTAAAATATGGATAAGTGTTTTTTTTATTTTTCTTGAGAGGCGATCACAGGTAAGAAGCACGGACGTTAAACGTAAATTCTATAGCGTAAGGTCGGGTTACCTTAGCAACTAATTGATTTTCAAGATATCCGACGTCAGATGGAAGCGTTAACACAACGTTAACTTACAGCTATACGAAAAGAGCGACTGCGCGCAACACGCTAATCTTTTCAATGGAAACCTGGTACTAAAATGCAGCCGTAAATTACTTTTAGCTGTCGGCCGCTTCGGTAGCTTACGGCTCCATTTTTAACGACTCAATGGAAGCGAGGCCTTATATGGCTTTGGCGTTGCTTTTTGGTAATTAGAAGAGTGCTAAATGCCACTGTGCACCACACGTGTTTTATGCCCAGCAGTGAAGGGGTTAATTAGGGAGCATGTAGGGAGCTTGTAGAGTTAATTTTAGCTTAAGTGTAGTGTAGTAGACAACCCAAAGTATTGATCTAGGCCCATTTTGGTCTATTTCATGCCACCATTTCACCGCCAAATGCGATCAAATTTAAAAAAAACTTAATTATTTCGCAATTTTAGGTTTCTCACTGAAATTATTTACAAACAGCTTGTGCAATTATGGCACAAATGGTTGTAAATGCTTCTCTGGGATCCCCTTTGTTCAGAAATAGCAGACATATATGACTTTGGCGTTGCTTTCTGGTAATTAGAAGGCCGCTAAATGCTGCTGCGCATCACACGTGTATTATGGCTAGCAGTGAAGGGGTTAATTAGGTAGTTTGTAGGGAGCTTGCAGGGTTAATTTTAGCTTTAGTGTAGAGATCAGCCTCCCACCTGGCACATCAGACCCCCGGATCCCTCCCAAACAGCTCCCTTCCCCCCCCCCCCCCACAATTGTCCCCGCCATCTTAAGTACTGGCAGAAAGTCTGCCAGTACTAAAATAAAAGGTTTTTTTTTAAAAAAATATTTTTTATAGCATATTTACATATGCTGTGGTGTAGCATCCCCCTTAGCCCCCCTTAAATGTACACTACTGTTACACCAGATATGAGTGTTGGCACTGGGCAAGTGGGCACAGTATACGCTGTAAGCCTGACACACACGCTGGCAGGCAGGCAACTGCAATTAGATTACACAGGAAAAAAAAAGCAGACTGATGTTCTAGCCCTAAAAAGGGCTTTTTGGGGTGCTGTCCTAACAGTAGAGATCAGATGAGTCCCTCAGGACTGTAGTGGACACTGAATACACTAGCCTAGCTATCGATTTCCCTATTAAATCAGCAGCAGCTACACTGTCCCTCCTCTCACTAAGAATGCAGCTTCCGAATGAATCTAAAATGGATGCTGTCCAGGAGGTGGGAGGGTCTGGGAGGGAGGGTCTGCTGCTGATTGGCTGTAATGTGTCTTCTGACTGTGAGGTACAGGGTCAAAGTTTACTCAATGATGAGGAATAGGGGGCGGACTGAACATCGCATATATTCGCCGTCCGCGGCGAACGCGAACATGCTATGTTCGCCGGGAACTATTCACCGGTGAACTATTCGCGACATCACTACCTGACACATTTTGCGTTAATGTGGCTGGTGAATGCTACCATGAGTATGCACTAGCTCTTTGGGCTAAGCGAAATTAACCAGAGGTCAGACCTCTGGTTAATTAAATCAATTAGCCCCAATTGCCCCCCAAATAAAGTGGACAGTTCCTTTATTTAAATTAAAAATATAAACATCTTTTTTTTTTTTTTTTTTTTAACCCCTTAATGACCAGACCATTTTTCAATTTTCTTACCCTTAAGGACAAGGGCTATTTTTACATTTCTGCAGTGTTTGTGTTTAGCTGTAATTTTCCTCTTACTCATTTTTTTACCCACACATATTATATACCGTTTTTCTCGCCATTAAATGGAATTTCCAAAGATACCATTATTTTCATCATATCTTATAATTTACTATAAAAAAATAGATAAAATATGAGGAAAAATGAAAAAAAAACACACTTTTTCTAACTTTGACCCCCGAAATCTGTTACACATCTACAACCATCAAAAAACATCCATGCTAAATAGTTTCTAAATTTTGTCCTGAGTTTAGAAATACCCAATGTTTACATGTTCTTTGCTTTTTTTGCAAGTTATAGGGCAATAAGTACAAGTAGCACTTTGCTATTTCCAAACCACTTTTTTTCAAAATTAGCGCTAGTTACATTGGAACCCTGATATCTGTCAGGAATACCTGAATATCCCTTGACATGTATATTTTTTTTAGAAGACAAACCAAAGTATTGATCTAGGCCCATTTTGGTGTATTTCATGCCACCATTTCACCGCCAAATGCGATCAAATAGAAAAAAAAAGTTCACTTTTTCACAAACTTTTTCACAAACTTTAGGTTTCTCACTGAAATTATTTACAGCTTGTGCAATTATGGCACAAATGGTTGTAAATGCTTCACTGGGATCCCCTTTGTTCAGAAATAGCAGACTTATATGGCTTTGGGGTTGCTTTTTGGTAATTAGAAGGCTGCTAAATGCCGCTGCGCACCACACGTGTTTTATGCCCAGCAGTGAAGGGGTTAATTAGGGAGCATGTAGGGAGCTTTTAGGGTTAATTTTAGCTTTAGTGTAGTGTAGTTGACAACCCCAAGTATTGATCTAGGCCCATTTTAATATATTTCATGCCACCATTTCACCGCCAAATGCGAGCAAATAAAAAAAAACTTTACATTTTTCACAATTTTAGGTTTCTCACTGAAATTATTTACAAACAGCTTGTGCAATTATGGCACAAATTGTTGTAAATGCTTCTCTGGAATCCCCTTTGTTCAGAAATAGCAGACTTATATGGCTTTGGCGTTGCTTTTTGGTAATTAGAAGGCTGCTAAATGCCACTGCGCACCACACGTGTTTTATGCCCAGCAGTGAAGGGGTTAATTAGGGAGCATGTAGGGAGCTTGTAGAGTTAATTTTAGCTTAAGTGTAGTGTAGTAAACAACCCAAAGTATTGATCTAGGCCCACTTTGGTATATTTAATGTCACCATTTCACCGCCAAATGCGATCAAATAAAAAAAAAATTGTTCAATTTTTAACAAACTTTAGGTTTCTCACAGAAACTATTTACAAACAACTTATGCAATTATGGCATAAATGGTTGTAAATGCTTCTCTGGGATCCCCTTTGTTCAGAAATAGCAGACTTATATGGGTTTGGCGTTGCTTTTTGGTAATTAGAAGGGTGCTAAATGCCACTGTGCACCACACGTGTTTTATGCCCAGCAGTGAAGGGGTTAATTAGGGAGCATGTAGGGAGCTTGTAGAGTTAATTTTAGCTTAAGTGTAGTGTAGTAGACAACCCAAAGTATTGATCTATGCCCATTTTGGTCTATTTCATGCCACCATTTCACCGCCAAATGCGATCATTTCACCTGATCCCTCCCAAACAAATTATTTACAAACAGCTTGTGCAATTATGGCACAAATTGTTGTAAATGCTTCTCAGGAATCCCCTTTGTTCAGAAATAGCAGACTTATATGGCTTTGGCGTTGCTTTTTGGTAATTAGAAGGCCGCTAAATGCTGCTGCACACCACACATGAATTATGCCCAGCAGTGAAGGAGTTAATTAGGTAGCTTGTAGGGAGCTTGCAGGGTTAATTTTAGCTTTAGTGTAGAGATCAGGTTCCCACCTGACACATCACACCCCCTGATCCCTCCCAAACAGCTCTCTTCCCTCCCCACCCCACAATTGTCCCTGTCATCTTAAGTACTGGCAGAAAGTTTGCCAGTACTAAATAAAAGGAGTTTTTTTTAATTTTATTTTTTTAAAATATTTATTCAGCTGTGATGGACCCATGCCTTAGCCCCCAACCTACCTGATCCCCCCCCCCCAAACAGCGCTCTAACCCTCCACCGCTACCTAATTGCTGCCATCATGGATACTGGCAGCTGTCTGCCAGTACCCAGTTTGCCCCCAATAACAACAGTATTTTTGTTTTATCTTTTGACCTTCAAACTTTTTCTGTAGTGTAGCAGCCACCCCTCAATAACCCCATCCCCCTCCCCCTCCCCCTCCCCGATAATTTTATATTTTATTTAACTTTTTTTCCCCTCTCCCTCTGATGATCTCATTGGTGTCAGTGGCTAATGCACGCACGCGCACCTCCGCAGCCCCCCCGCACGCTCCCCGCATCGCTTCCAGCACTCTGCTAGACAACTGACGTACCAGGTACGTCTATTGTCATTAACTGTTAGTTTTTTGCATGACGTACCTGATACGTCAGTTGTCATTAAGAGGTTAAATAACTGCACAAAGCAGTTATAAGGGGTTAATTAAAAAATTAGCCCCAATTGCCCCCCATATAAGTGGACTGTTCCTTTATTTAAATTAAAAATATGAGCATCTTTTTAATATATTTTAATAACTGCATGAAGCAGTTATAAGGGGTTAAAGTGAGAGATGTGGGGTTTAGGGGGAAAAAAACGGCACATTTTGGTCTATGGGTGACTGTGTTTTTACTGTAAATAAATATATATATATGCTGTATATATATATATATATATATATATATATATATACACACATATAAACACACATATATATGTAATTATTCATATATACTGTATGTATATTTTAAATATGCTGTCCTACCCTGCACAACTTACCCCCTGTGCTGCGTTAGGTTCTTTGCCCTGTGTATCGGCAAGAGAACGAGGCTCCCATTGGAACGTATGGAAGTGCGCTTTCGTGAGTACAAAGCTTCCATGCAATGCGAACACAAGGTCGCATTCGCATTGCTCTTGACTTGTAATACAGCAAATGATCGCCACTACAGATCCTTTATGATTTTTCAGTGTGTAACCGGAAACTCAGGGGCTATTACAGCATCTGAACACAGCTGTGCAGGGTGCATGCCAGAAAACCGGCCGAGTAATCCATAGACAAAAGCAGGTAATTCAAAAGAAGTCAGCACAAGTCAGCACCTTTTAAATTAAAAGCTATCTTTTATTTGAGTTTAATAAAATCAGAAACAGCTTGTCATATCCTGACGCGTTTCATACTCCACAGCCACAAAAAGCTAAATATTGCAATCCACTCGTAATCTAGTCCTTTATTATTAAAATATCAGTGCTTCAGGGGAAGCCCCCCCCAAAAAAAATATTGGTAGGTATTATTAAAGGGAAATTAAAAGGATATGAATCCTTTCATGCTTCAGATAGAGCATATAATTTAAACAGTGTTCCAATGTACTTCTATTATCTAATTTGCTTGATTGTCTGGGTATTGTTTGTTGAAAAGTATACCTAGGTAGGCTCAGGAGCAGCAAAACACTACTGGGAGCTAGCTGCTTATTGGTGGCTTCTCGTGTATGCCTCTTGTCATTGGCATACTTGATGTGTTCATCTAGCTAGTGCATTGCTGCTCCTTCAACAAAGGATACCAAAAGAAAAAAAATTAAAAATGTGACCAATAGACATATATTGGAAAGCTGTTTAAAAATTAATACTGTGTCTGAATCATGAAAGAAACATTTTGGGTTTCATGTCACTTTAAGCTAATGAATTCTGCATAAAAGATTTAATTACTCATAGTGAACAAAAACTTTGCAATGCACTTTCATTTATGTTGCCCCCTTTTTTAAATTCATAAAATAAAATATTTCTCAATGTTCTTTCTACTTAAGGAATAACAATTACAAACATTTTACAAAGAACACATTCACTCTGGTATTATCTATAAAACTTACTCTATTTTTTGAAATTCTTCAATAAGATTTGATTTTTGTCCTGGGCTCATTCTAGCAAAAATAGTTCCATTAAGAAGTATCTGTTAAAAAACAACAACTCAATCACCGTACTTTAATTTCACACACCATATACAATTCAAACTGTTTATATCTTGAAATATTAAATATAATTTTATGGTCCTTAATGACATATATATATATATATATACCATACAGGGGTGGACAAATAGTACAATGGCTTATTAGCCCAGAGGGAAAAGTTACTAGAATATTTTCACCTGTAAAATGGGATAGTTTAGAGAGGAGATGGAACCAAATGTAAACAACAATATCTTATGTCATTTAGGCGATATTTACCTGTTATAATACAGCTTATACATGTAACCTAAAGGTAGTTTTATATATATTTTTTTCTATACATATACAATACAAGCAGAAAGATAGAAAGGAAATATGTTTTGTTTTAAACAAATATAGACTATTATTTGCATTTTAGAACATAGAAAAACAAGACACAGGCAGAAAAGATTGGGAAAATAATATTCATTTTTGAAAATTTTATTTTTAGAAAAATATTATTTTTTTTCAGGGGTCAAGTCCAGCGGGAACGTATGGGAACGGAGTTCCTGCACTATTTTTGCAGGAGGAACTAAGTTCCCTCTGGACAGAGAACAGAAATGCTCCAGTAAACACTACTGCTGCTTTTGGGAGGAGCTGTAGCACAGTCTGGTTAGAGGGATAGTGAGATCCTCTAGTAATGGGCAGTAACACTTCCTTCAGTACACTAAATGCAAGCCTGTCACCGGTCCTACTGTGTGATCACCATCCAATGTGTGTAACACATGGTGCTTACATTTCTGTGTGGCTTGAAGTGGGGTTATTTAGCTCCCCTCAGCAGAAATAGGACTATTGCACCTTAAGTGGGTGAAACTCTGTGAAGGAGGAGGATTCTCAGACCTAAAGGCAACCATTCAACCCTTCACTGGATTTAATTTGCTTTCATTAACCAAAGTTTATAGATTATATACATATAAAGACAGTGTGTGTGTGTATATATAAAACAATATTAATTGTGAGGGGGGTGGAAGTCTTGGTGAGTTCCCACACTTTTTTTTGTAGGACTTGACCCCTGCCTGAAATATCACAGCTGGCACTGGTACAATTGTTAAAGCACTACTATATGTTGGGTTAGATGAGTCAATGTCCTGATGCTTAAGCGATATTAATATTTTTTAAAGATTAGTGTATATGTATTACTATGAGCAGCGGCATATGGCTAAGTTATTAACACCTACACGTTGAACACGGATTATAATTAATTACTAAATACTCACATATTGCAAGTCCTTTATAGTCCCCCATAATAATATGCCTAAATAAATAATGATATACTATTTACTTATTTCTTCATACTAACCTTTGGTAGCAAATGGTAAAAATGACGCACAATGACTTGATAAGATTTTCCAGTCATAGCAAAATGGAAATTGCTTGTCTCACCATGTAGCCCAGGAATAGCAACATGTGATTCCTGTAAAATAATAACGTTGAGTGCAGAAATTATGAAAAATGTGTTAAAGCAATAATTTCAAAGCCTGTTTATACAGGGAGTGCAGAATTATTAGGCAAATGAGTATTTTGACCACATCATCCTCTTTATGCATGTTGTCTTACTCCAAGCTGTATAGGCTTGAAAGCCTACTACCAATTAAGCATATTAGGTGATGTGCATCTCTGTAATGAGAAGGGGTGTGGTCTAATGACATCAACACCCTATATCAGGTGTGCATAATTATTAGGCAACTTCCTTTCCTTTGGCAAAATGGGTCAAAAGAAGAACTTGACAGGCTCAGAAAAGTCAAAAATAGTGAGATATCTTGCAGAGGGATGCAGCACTCTTAAAATTGCAAAGCTTCTGAAGCGTGATCATCGAACAATCAAGCGTTTCATTCAAAATAGTCAACAGGGTCGCAAGAAGCGTGTGGAAAAACCAAGGCGCAAAATAACTGCCCATGAACTGAGAAAAGTCAAGCGTGCAGCTGCCAAGATGCCACTTGCCACCAGTTTGGCCATATTTCAGAGCTGCAACATCACTGGAGTGCCCAAAAGCACAAGGTGTGCAATACTCAGAGACAAGGCCAAGGTAAGAAAGGCTGAAAGACGACCACCACTGAACAAGACACACAAGCTGAAACGTCAAGACTGGGCCAAGAAATATCTCAAGACTGATTTTTCTAAGGTTTTATGGACTGATGAAATGAGAGTGAGTCTTGATGGGCCAGATGGATGGGCCCGTGGCTGGATTGGTAAAGGGCAGAGAGCTCCAGTCCGACTCAGACGCCAGCAAGGTGGAGGTGGAGTACTGGTTTGGGCTGGTATCATCAAAGATGAGCTTGTGGGGCCTTTTCGGGTTGAGGATGGAGTCAAGCTCAACTCCCAGTCCTACTGCCAGTTTCTGGAAGACACCTTCTTCAAGCAGTGGTACAGGAAGAAGTCTGCATCCTTCAAGAAAAACATGATTTTCATGCAGGATAATGCTCCATCACACGCGTCCAAGTACTCCACAGCGTGGCTGGCAAGAAAGGGAATAAAAGAAGAAAATCTAATGACATGGCCTCCTTGTTCACATGATCTGAACCCCATTGAGAACCTGTGGCCATCATCAAATGTGAGATTTACAAGGAGGGAAAACAGTACACCTCTCTGAACAGTGTCTGGGAGGCTGTGGTTGCTGCTGCACGCAATGTTGATGGTGAACAGATCAAAACACTGACAGAATCCATGGATGGCAGGCTTTTGAGTGTCCTTGCAAAGAAAGGTGGCTATATTGGTCACTGATTTGTTTTTGTTTTGTTTTTGAATGTCAGAAATGTATATTTGTGAATGTTGAGATGTTATATTGGTTTCACTGGTAAAAATAAATAATTGAAATGGGTATATATTTGTTTTTTGTTAAGTTGCCTAATAATTATGCACAGTAATAGTCACCTGCACACACAGATATCCCCCTAAAATAGCTAAAACTAAAAACAAACTAAAAACTACTTCCAAAAATATTCAGCTTTGATATTAATGAGTTTTTTGGGTTCATTGAGAACATGGTTGTTGTTCAATAATAAAATGAATCCTCAAAAATACAACTTGCCTAATAATTCTGCACTCCCTGTATATATAATTGTGTACTATATAAAAACATATATATTATATTTCTCTACTGCATTTTTGTAGGCTTTACATTTTTAACATCATTGGTCCATACCCTAAAGAGGGCTAGATTATGGAGTGGAGTGCAATTAATAGTGCATATGTTTTCTGTGACCTCAGGCAGAGAATGGAATTCTAAATGGATGGTTTAATAGTTTAACCAAAGCTTCTTAGCGCTGCTGAAACCTTTTTAGGACACCATATATTTTTAATGGATAGTACAGGAAAATCCATTAGTGAGCTAAGTATTTAGTTTTAAATAGGAATTATTTAGGTAATAATATTAATTTTTATTTAGATTTTATGTAGATTTATTGTGATTATATTTAAGTTAGGGGGTGTTAGGGTTAGGGTTAGACTTAGGTTTAGGGGTTAATACATTTAGTATAGTGGTGGCGACGTGGGGGTGGCAGATTAGGGGTTAATAAATGTAGGTAGGTGGCAGTGATGTTAGGGACGGCAGATTAGGGGTTAACAATATTTAACCAGTGTTTGTGAGGCGGGAGTGCGGCAGTTTAGGGGTTAATATGTTTATTATAGTGGCGGCGATGTCCGGAGCGGCAGATGTTATTTTAGTGTTTGCGATGCGGGAGGGCCTCGGTTTAAGGGTTAATAGGTAGTTTATGGGTGTTAGTGTACTTTTTAGCACTTTAGTTATGAGTTTTATGTTACAGCGTTGTACCATAAAACTCTTAACTACTGACTTTTAAATGCGTTAGGATTCTTGGAGGTAGAGGGTGTACCGCTCACTTTTTGGCCTCCCAGGACAGACTCGTAATATCAGTGCTATGGAAGTCCCATAGAAAAAAGACTTTACGAAGTTTACGTAAGTTGTTTTGCGGTAAGGCCAAAGAAGTGTGCAGTGCCCCTAAACCTGCAAGACTCGTAATAGCAGTGGTAGGGAAAAAGCAGCGTTAACCTGTTAACGCTGCTTTTTCAGCCTAACGCACAACTTGTAATCTAGCCGTTAGCTTTTTCATTAAAGGGACAATGAACACCAAATATTGATTATTAATACTCAGATGGAGCATGCAATAGTAAGAAAATATATAATTTTCTAATATTAGCAATTTATATTTGTTCTCTAGCAAGCTAAGGATCTCTCTCTCTATCCCCATTGAAATTACTTTAAAATGGCATTCTACTTCACACAAAGGATAGCAAGAGACTGAAAACAGTGGCATGCAAAATACATTGCAATTAATTTAAAATGGCATTCTACTTCACACAAAGGATAGCAAAAGACTGAAAACAGTGGCATGCAAAATACATTGAAATTACTTTAAAATGGCATTCTACTTCACACAAAGGATAGCAAGAGACTGAAAACAGTGGTAATATGGTATTCCGAAAACGCCATAATCACTGACCTTTTAAGCCTCCACGGATCTGCCATTCAAACACAGAAAATTAGAGATATGATTTCATCCATAGCTAAATACTCATGTGTTGTGCATAAGTAATTTACAGCGAGATTACAAGTTTTACGGTAACAGGGGTGCGGTGCTAACAGGCAATTTTCCCTCACCGCTCACTTGCAGACAACGCTGGTATTACAGGTTTTTAGAAACCTGGCGTTAGCCGCAGAAAAGTGAGCGTAGAGCAAAATTTAGCTCCACATCTCACCTCAATACCAGTGCTGCTTACGGTAGCGGTGCCGGTGAGCTGGCAAAACTTGCTCGTGCATGATTTCCCCATAGGAATCAATGGGGAGAGCTGGCTGAAAAAGAACCTAACACCTGCAAAAAAGCAGCGTTCAGCTCTTAATGCAGCCCCATTGATTCCTATGGGGAAATACATTTATGTCTACACCTAACACCCAACATGAACCCCGAGCCTAAACACCCCTAATATTACACTTATTAACCCCTAATCTGCCGCCCCGACATCGCCGACACCTACATTATACTTATTAACCCCAAATCTGCTGCCCCCATCGCCGACACCTACATTTTATTTTTTTAACCTCTAATCTGCTGCCCCCAATGTCGCCGCCACCTACCTACACTTATTAACCCCTAATCTGCCACCCCAATGTCGCCGCCACTATATTAAAGTTCTTAAACCTAAGCTTAACCCCCCTAACTTAAATATAATTTAAATAAATCTAAATAAAATAACTACAATTAACTAAATTATTCCTATTTAAAACTAAATACTTACCTATAAAATAAACCATAAGATAGCTACAATATAACTAATAGTTACATTGTAGCTAGCTTAGGGTTTATTTTTATTTTACAGGCAACTTTGTATTTATTTTAACTAGGTAGAATAGTTATTAAATAGTTATTAACGGGGGGCGGAGCCAACTGCCGAGGCGAGTAGTCGCATCTACCCAGTCCTCCAGCAATAATCAAGCAGTTAAGTGATTAAAATGCCACTTTATCTTTATTAAAATACATCTACATGGTGGGTGGACGTTAGAGGACCCAGTGGAGCCTTCGATTGTTTTTACATGGCCCAAATCTTTCCGGAGATAATCATCGCTTGCTGAGACCCACATGGCACTCCCAGATATGTGACTGCACAGTACCCACGGAAAATCAGTAAGCTCTATATTTTACAAACTAACTGCTTACATTCCTACAGTGAAGGGAGCGTATTTTACCTAATCAGCATAACTCACATTACACCTATAATGGAGATTACACATCTTTTGCTGCAACTGTCTAATAAAATGGACACGCACTTTTGCTCTCTTGTTTGCACACTAAAAGATATGCGTAGCGGTGCCGCTGAAGAGGAAACAGTTGGTTCTTTACCCTTCAGTATTCCTAACCTACTCGCACGGAAGGTACAAGCTGGACTCCCGGCCGTTGTCGTTGAGGAGCAGGCTAAGCAGTGCAGTCAGCAAGGCAGTGAGTTGTCCTCAAACATGGCGCCGACGTGTTCCGAAACCCCTGAGCTGATAGGAGTGCATACTGTTCACATGGTAAACTCTGAGGATCTGACTCTGGATTCCCTAAAGTTGAGACCGACAGCCGTGAGACATCAAGATCAGGCTAGCTCTGGATTGCGTTATTTAGCCACCGTACCAGTAAATATAGTTCACAGCCCATACTGTCTGGATCTACTGAAGTACAGAAATCTGTATGGAAACACCTGTCTATTTGCACAACATGAAGTCACCACACCGTTGCTAAAAATCAACCGCAATCCTACACTGAGGTATATTTGTATTACCCTAACACTGCAGCTTATTCCCTGGGTGATCTTGCTACCTGTGGATACGGAGCCTGGCCAGACAGAACCCTATAAGGACTCTCTGCAATGGACACTCATGGGCATAGGTTAGCCCTGTTAAGAGAACCCTCACACGTGGAAAGACTTTTCAGTGCTACCGTGTGTTTCTAGGTGTGCTTTCCCAGGGTTAATGAACTGCTTATTATTGTAGCGCTTATAATAACTTTTAACTAGTAGACACTATGATCACAGAAAATAGTGGAGATGTTTCTTCTGATGATATCCTACTATGCTGGTATAGGTTGGAAAGCTTGTACCTGAATGTTTAATCCTTACTATTCGTGTTGAGCTTGTGAGAGTTCAAAAATCTTTATTAACGGAGCATACATGCTCCCAATATAGGCTCATAACTTTCTGGAAAATTTGGTATAGATAACCTTTATCATATGGGCAAAACTTATCATTGGTAGTTGGTGCCAGCAGAGACTGCCCACACAATTCTTATCTTGCCCTCCTTTATCTTAAGTTGTTGCCCTTTTGAACATATTCCAAATATGTATAATAGAGAGAAGCACAGAATAAGAAATGTTATCCCTTTTATTTTTTTTTATTTACCATATATATTCCATATTATAGTTGTGGGGAGTCAACTTTAATTATAGATCAGTTTGAGTTCTGTTATCCCCTCTCGTGTTTACTCTAAGATGATTGGTAGATATTATTATGTTTGTAAAGTGAAAGATTTGTGTTTGGATAGTTAACCCATGCAATATATGTTGAACATTAGAGAGTATAGAGATATACATGACTATATAACTATTGGCACCTTACTTAGCATAGGACAGTGTATGATATCCATTTAAAAGTCAATAGATTTTTGCATATTATTTCTATGTCTGTACTGCTATGTTTACATGTATTGATATGTATGTACCTCTCATATGCTAAACCATTGTAATCCTGGTCTCCCTCAGCCGGCGGGGGAGATAGGAGCTCGCTTGAGATAAGTGGGTTGTTTAACCATTTATTTCTGTACATTATGTAGTCATTACATATTAATCTTGGTGCTTACTTCATCTCAGCCTAAGCTATTTCAAAAGGGAACTATGTTATTGTGGGTTAGCTGATTGGATTAAGTTGATACTAATTTAGAGCTACTTTTCTAATATGTAGGGCCAGATTATATAAAGCAATAAATATAATATGGTGCCTTTAGCTTATAGGTGCAGAGGGTGTATGGTGACATGTTATATGCAGTCATACCTAATGTCATTTCAGAGGCATGTCGGTAATTATCCCACTCCACTCAACCTGATGAGGCTTCTTATGTGGTGTTACTTTGCTATCTCCCACCTAGCTTCTTTTATTATTAATCACCTCCCCCCCCCCCCTTCTACATTCACCCTTTTGGGTGAATTTGTATGGTGAATTCTATTATGAATATTCTCATCCACCTCTTCTAGGTCAAACTTCCTAGCTACTGCCCACCCTCCTTTTAGGTGGACAAACAAGCGGTGTTTACCCTATTGATACTATAATGATATAAGTTGCTCTTATTTATTTTTTTTTGTTTACAGAGAAACTGAGGACGATTTTCTCAACCCGCCCTCTAATTTTGTGCATTTAGTAGGAGCAACTTGTTATGACTCCATATAATTTGTAAATTCTCAGATAATAAATACATCTATTTTATAATTAACATATCATTCTATAAGATGTATAAGTTGTTATGGTTGTTCAAATTTTATAACTTCGTTGTGTGTTTATATAGGAAACTAAAGGAAAAATGAGGTAATACTTGATTATGTGTATTTTATTTTGTATTCGCATACAATGTCCTTTATTTTCATTATGTTTTATGTACTTATAGAGAGATACATATATGATGTAGGAATTAAGATTTTCTCACTATCTTATATGAAAAGGTTTCATTGTCCAATGGGTAAACAATGTCTTGTATGCAACATTTATCAAAATGACACAGAATGTATATTATGTTTATGCTTTTTCTTTCTCTTATTGCCTCAATAAAAAACTTTGATTTAAAAAAAAAAAAAAAAAAAAAATAGTTATTAACTATTTAATAACTTCTTAGTTAAAATATATACAAATTTACCTGTAAAATAAAACCTAACCTAAGTTACAATTACACCTAACACTACACTATAATTAAATAAATTACCTAAATTAAATACAATTAAATACAATTATCTAAAGTACAAAAAAACAAACACTAAATTACAGAAAATAATAAAATAATTACAAGTTTTTTAAACTAATTACACCTAATCTAATCCCCCTAATAAAATAAAAAAGGCCCCCAAAATAATAAAAAAGCCCTACCCTATACTAAATTACAAATAGCCCTTAAAAGGGCTCTTTTACCTGTAAAAAAAAAGTACAATACCCCCCCACATTAAACCCCATCACCCACACACTCAACCCTACTCTAAAACCCACCCAATCCCCCCTTAATAAAACCAAACACTAACCCCTTGAAGATCATCATACCTTGAGTAGTCTTCACCCAACCGGGCCGAAGTCCTCAACGAAGCCGGGCGAAGTGGTCCTCCAGACGGACAGAAGTCTTCATCCAAGCCGGCCAGAAGAGGTCCTCCAGATCGGCAGAAGTCTTCATCCAGGCGGCATCTTCTATCTTCATCCATCCGGCGCGGAGTGGGTCCATCTTCAAGACATTCGACGCAGAGCATTCTTTTCGTTCTTCATCCGACGACTGAATGAAGGTTCCTTTAAATGATGTCATCCAAGATGGCGTCCCTTCAATTCCGATTGGCTGATAGAATTCTATCAGCCAATCGGAATTAAGGTAGAAAAAATCCTATTGGCTGATGCAGTCAATATGATTGAACTTCAATCCTATTGGCTGATTGGAACAGCCAATATAATGCAACCTCAATCCTATTGGCTGATTGGAACAGCCAATAGGATTGAGGTTGCATTATATTGGCTGTTCCAATTGGATTTTTTCTACCTTAATTCCGATTGGCTGATAGAATTCTATCAGCCAATCAGAATTGAAGGGACGCCATCTTGGATGACATCATTTAAAGGAACTTTCATTCAGTTGTCGGATGAAGAACGAAGAGGATGCCCCGCGTCGGATGTCTTGAAGATGGACCCGCTCCGCGCCGGATGGATGAAGATAGAAGATACCGCCTGGATGAAGACTTCTGCCCATCTGGAGGACCTCTTCTGGCTGGCTTGGATGAAGACTTCTGCCCATCTGGAGGACTACTTCACCCGGCTTCGTTGAGGACTTTGGCACGGTTGGGTGAAGACTTCTCAAGGTAGGGTGATCTTCAAGGGGTTTGTGTTAGGTTTTATTAAGGGGGTATTGGGTAAGTTTTAGAGTAGGGTTGGGTGTGTGGGTGGTATTGTACTTTTTTTACAGGTAAAAGAGCTGATTACTTTGGGGCAATGCCCCGCAAAAGGCCCTTTTAAGGGCTATTTGTAATTTAGTATAGGGTAGGGCTTTTTATTATTTTGGGGGGCTTTTTTATTTTATTAGGGGGATTAGATTAGGTGTAATTAGTTTAAAAAAACTTGTAATTATTTTATTATTTTCCGTAATTTAGTGGGTTTTTTTTCATACTTTAGATAATTGTATTTAATTGTATTTAATTGTAGTTAATTTAGGGAATTAATTTAATTATAGTGTAGTGTTAGATGTAATTGTAACTTAGGTTAGGTTTTATTTTACAGGTAAATTTGTCTTTATTTTAACTAGATAGCTATTAAAAAGTTAATAACTATTTAATAACTATTTTACCTAGTAAAAATAAATACAAAGTTGCCTGTAAAATAAAAAATAAACCCTAAGATAGCTACAATGTAACTATTAGTTATATTGTAGCTAGCTTAGGGTTTATTTTTTAGGTAAGTATTTAGTTTTTATAGGAATAATTTAGTTAATGATAGTTATTTTATTTAGATTTATTTAAATTATATTTAAGTTAGGGGGTGTTAGGGTTAAAATTAGATTTAGGGGTTAATAACTTTAATATAGTGGCGGCGACGTTGGGGGCGGCAGATTAGGGGTTAATAAATGTAGGTAGGTGTCGGCGATGTTAGGGCAGGCAGATTAGGGGTTAATAATATTTAACTAGTGTTTGCGATGCGGGAGTGCGGCGGTTTAGGGGTTAATATATTTATTATAGTGGCGGCGATGTCCGGTTCAGCAGATTAGGGGTTAAAAATTTATTTTAGTGTTTGCGATGTGTGGGGGGCCTCGGTTTAGGGGTTAATAGGTAGTTTATGGGTGTAAGTGTACTTTTTAGTACTTTAGTTAAGAGTTTTATGCTACGGCGTTAGCCCATAAAACTCTTAACTACTGACTTTTAAATGCGGTATCAGTCTTGACAGGAGAGGCTGTACCGCTCACTTTTTGGAATACTTGTAATATGGGAGTTATGCAAGTCCCATTGAAAATATAGGATACGCAATTGACGTAAGTGGATTTGCAGTATTTTCGAGTCTGACCAAAAAAGTGAGCGGTAAGCCTGTCATTTCAAGACTCGTAATACCAGCGGGCGTTAAAAAGCAGCGTTGGGACCTCTCAACGCTGCTTTTTAAGGCTAACGCAAGACTCGGAATCTAGCCATTAGTTAATTGCACAAACAATACACCTGCATTTATTACAGCTGGTGAACCTGCACAAAGTAGAATGCCATTTTAAAGTCATTTCAATGTATTTTCCATGCCACTGTTTTCAATCTCTTGATATCCTTTGTGTGAAATAGAATGCCCTTTTAAAGTAATTTCAATGTATTTTGCATGCCACTTTTTTGCTATCCTTCGTTTGAAAATAATTGCAGAGTGAATTGAAGAATAATATAGAGTATTAACATTGCAAAACATGACTTAGAAAGGGAATGCTATTTAATAACTTTGTGTTGGTAACATTTGTCTTTGCGTCTAGAAAACATCACAAACCTTTCAGATTTTTCAAAACTTTTGAAAATGTTTTGCGAATATAACATGTAATCAGGGTATCATATATATTTATTTGCAATCAATGGATATTTTAAGAGCTGGGCCATCTTTCTCTCTGTACCTGTGTAACCCTAACCCCTCCTGATTGCAATCTTGTTTTATAAAGCTGACATTTCTTACTGAAAAATAAATTCAAGAGAAGGAAGAGATACACTGAAAATAGCATGACAGTAAAGAGGTTATTTTAATTTCTGCTGTATCTGAATCATGACAGTTTAATGTTAGGTGGGCTATCTCTTTGAGCTATCAGTTTAAGATTATATTGAATCAAACATCAATTAAAATTTTAAAATCCTTGTCTAAAATATTACACTGTGTGTCCTAATGTCAGCATCAATGTTTATCTTTAATACTAATTTCACATATACATACTTTCAAAGTATAATACACAATGTAACAAATGGCACTTACAAGTTCTGATGAGTGATCATTGTGTGATAGTTTAAATTGTATATTAGATTGGCTGATGTCATGAATCATAAATCATGTGATTATGCATATTCCGATGAAAAGTAGTTAAATTCACTAGTGTGTGGGTTGTTTTGGAGTTTGCGTCATAATTGGTGTGAAAAGTGTTGAGTAAAAGTTGGCGCGATATGGAGAGTGTGACTTGTATTACATGGCTTAAACATGGTGCACATAGATTTTTTCCCAAAAAATAAAAAGGAAGTTAGCTATATTATATTGTGTATTTATTTCATTTTTATCTCTTTATCTATTAGTGCGACAAGTTTGGGGCAAAACTTTTCAACAAATTTGTAGAAATACTGTCCCCTTGATTTGTAATTAGAGACAAATTTGTAGCATAATCCATAAGTAGTAATGTATTTTTCATTTTTATCCCTATATCTACTAGTGTACCAAATGTGTAGCAATAATATTGTTTGATTTAGAAAGGGTATACAATTTTAATAGAGTCTCTAATTTACTTTTATTATGTAATATACTTCATTCTCTTGCAGCATTGAACATAAGCTTTTGGTGTTTTCAGACTCCCATTGAGTTCTATGGCATCAATGACCTCAAGGGTGGCTGATTGAAAATTAGGTACGCTGCGTCGGAATACACGTGAGCGTACCTGTTAAATGTTTGATAAATTGGAAAAAGGGTCAAATAGAGTTGAATGTGAATTTGAAACATCTGTAATGATGCAAGCATCAAGCTGCGTCGGATTGAGATCGCGGGATTGTATATTACGTTACAAATTTCAACATTTGCCGATCTTGATGCTTTAATAACTATGGCGGATCAGTCTTGCGACAAATACAATGCGGAATTCAAACGTATTTTCAGTTGACGCTTTGATAAATATGCCCCTCTATAGGGAACTAGCTTAAAGAGTTTAAAAATGCTGAATGTAAACTTTCTTAAAAGTATATTGTTAAGACTATTATTTTGGAACTAGCATTCAGTGATACTAAAGATTAACACAGTTGCAACATCTCTACCACAAGCAACCCAGTTGTGGCAGATAGGACACTGGAGGACACATGACGAACAATGTCAGGAGATCACTATAGAATTTTCCTTAAAAGTAACAATAAAACATATATGCACAAATGTAAATAATCTGTTAGAATGGCTACATTTACTAAAAAATAATTTACTGGTGTCATAGCAAATGTATTATAATTATAAAATAACAAGTACAAATACAATAGTTCCAGAATATATTGACAAAGCTGCATGAAAAGCTCTGTCAATTTTAGATATCATGTAATCTATTAAAAATTTTGCCTTTGAGAAAACATGACAATACCTTGCGTGCTAAATATTTACTTTGGAATTAACACATACATTTGACTTGTGTCCATTTTCTTCCATTGTTTGCCAATTTATTGATGCAGGAAAATTTTCTTCAGGGTCATTGGCGTCTATCAGAATTAATTTACTACCATCGGGAACCATGCCAGATGCTTTACCAACTGTACAAGCTGTTTGAACATTGTCACCTAGAAAATAAACAAAAACAAAAAATAAAAATATGGAGAACTAGTGATATCTGTCCAGACCTATCAACTCTGAAAAATATTTCCTACAATGCATAAATTAACATACCTGATGATGTCACACACAGAGCAGTCTCTATGCTGAATTTACTCCCTTATTTATGAGATTATATTCTGGTAAATGCAAAGCATTATTAAGTTCATTATCAAGTTCACCTTCATATTATGTTTTATAATGGTCAATCATAGCAGGTAATGGATGCATATTTTGCACCCAGCTTACATTTGCAACATCTAAGGTATTGACTAATGGAATGTAAATCAGGTGCGACACACAATTTGATTACTATACTTCATTTCACAGGGAGAAAATCCTTGACCTCATTGTGATCTAGAGCAGGGATGGTCAAATGGTGGTCCATGGGCTATATGTGGCCAACTACCCTAGTTTTTTCTGCTCACAGGAAAAATCAGAGCTAAGAAGGTGTGCCATTATTCATGTGGCCCTAGGAAGCATCTGAATAAAAAAAAAATGTTGTGATTACTTCTGGTGGGTGGGCAAACAAGATGACAATAATTCAACAGAGTCTTTTGGAGGGGAAAACAGTAGATAGCAGGTTATCTGCAGACTTACCTAAATCTGGCCTGTGCCAATGCATAGTTTTAGGATGTTATTATTTGCATTTTTAATAGCTGTACATTTATATGAATGCCTTAAGGCTTCTAAAATATTGATCTGTGGCCATTACATGTAAGGAAGTAAGCTATCACTGATCTAGAGTATAGACATCAAATAATAGGTCATATTATTTCATAGTGTGACGACTACTCTGCCACTCTAGCTCTGAAACGTGTATTGAGTGGCCTTGTGCAATCATATATTTTGTCATCAATGCTTCCATCACTGGCAGTGAGCTCTGGCGGAAAGGTCCCCTGCCTCGGAACATTGTCCATCCATGGCTTATTAATATTCACTGTTTCATTTTATGTTCATACCTCAATTCTTATTAAAGTGATTGTAAAGTTGCGCAACTGTTAAACCGGCGTTTGCTTGCTTTTGAAAAATAAATAGTACTTTCATTCATGAATTATTTTATTCAACCATTACATTACAGGGAGTGCAGAATTATTAGGCAAGTTGTATTTTTGAGGATTAATTTTATTATTGAACAACAACGATGTTCTCAATGAACCCAAAAAACTCATTAATATCAAAGCTGAATAGTTTTGGAAGTAGTTTTTAGTTTGTTTTTAGTTATAGCTATTTTAGGGGGATATCTGTGTGTGCAGGTGACTATTACTGTGCATAATTATTAGGCAACTTAACAAAAAACAAATATATACCCATTTCAATTATTTATTTTTACCAGTGAAACCAATATAACATCTCAACATTCACAAATATACATTTCTGACATTCAAAAAAACAAAAAAAACAAATCAGTGACCAATATAGCCACCTTTCTTTGCAAGGACACTCAAAAGCCTGCCATCCATGGATTCTGTCAGTGTTTTGATCTGTTCACCATCAACATTGTGTGCAGCAGCAACCACAGCCTCCCAGACACTGTTCAGAGAGGTGTACTGTTTTCCCTCCTTGTAAATCTCACATTTGATGATGGACCACAGGTTCTCAATGGGGTTCAGATCAGGTGAACAAGGAGGCCATGTCATTAGATTTTCTTCTTTTATACCCTTTCTTGCCAGCCACGCTGTGGAGTACTTGGACGCGTGTGATGGAGCATTGTCCTGCATGAAAATCATGTTTTTCTTGAAGGATGCAGACTTCTTCCTGTACCACTGCTTGAAGAAGGTGTCTTCCAGAAACTGGCAGTAGGACTGGGAGTTGAGCTTGACTCCATCCTCAACCCGAAAAGGCCCCACAAGCTCATCTTTGATGATACCAGCCCAAACCAGTACTCCACCTCCACCTTGCTGGCGTCTGAGTCGGACTGGAGCTCTCTGCCCTTTACCAATCCAGCCACGGGCCCATCCATCTGGCCCATCAAGACTCACTCTCATTTCATCAGTCCATAAAACCTTAGAAAAATCAGTCTTGAGATATTTCTTGGCCCAGTCTTGACGTTTCAGCTTGTGTGTCTTGTTCAGTGGTGGTCGTCTTTCAGCCTTTCTTACCTTGGCCATGTCTCTGAGTATTGCACACCTTGTGCTTTTGGGCACTCCAGTGATGTTGCAGCTCTGAAATATGGCCAAACTGGTGGCAGGTGGCATCTTGGCAGCTGCACGCTTGACTTTTCTCAGTTCATGGGCAGTTATTTTGCGCCTTGGTTTTTCCACACGCTTCTTGCGACCCTGTTGACTATTTTGAATGAAACGCTTGATTGTTCGATGATCACGCTTCAGAAGCTTTGTAATTTTAAGAGTGCTGCATCCCTCTGCAAGATATCTCACTATTTTTGACTTTTCTGAGCCTGTCAAGTCCTTCTTTTGACCCATTTTGCCAAAGGAAAGGAAGTTGCCTAATAATTATGCACACCTGATATAGGGTGTTGATGTCATTAGACCACACCCCTTCTCATTACAGAGATGCACATCACCTAATATGCTTCATTGGTAGTAGGCTTTCGAGCCTATACAGCTTGGAGTAAGACAACATGCATAAAGAGGATGATGTGGTCAAAATACTAATTTGCCTAATAATTCTGCACTCCCTGTAAAGTTATTACTGTTTCAACTTTGGATTCCTATGGTCCTGTATTCCACCCGGCTCCATGTAATTTTTTTCAGTGACGTTTTTTTTTTCCATCTAGTTTAAATCCTGGCCATTAGGTGACCAGGGCTTTACAAATACTAAGTGTAGCGCCCTATGGCTAACCCCTATGCTCCTTTACAAGCGATCTTCCCCAAGATCACTAATAGGTTAAAAACTAAAATCAGTTAGAAGTAGTGCAGGAGCGCTAAAAAAAGCTCTAAGGGTTATATGGAATAATGAGATGAAATACAAGATTTTTTAAATGGAAATCACATATATATGTGGTATTTTGTTTTATTATATAAAAATATATATGTATACACCCTTACATTTAGGGACGTCTCCCTTATACAGTACAATATAGCTTCAAAACGTGTTTATAATAAAAACATAATAAAAGCAGTATCAATCATTTTTAGAAATTGCATATATATAACGAATCTTTAAAAATATTTCTTGTAGGTCTCAGATTAAGAACGGTCAACTGTTTAAAATAACAAGTATATAACACTGTAATTTTAGATTATTCCACCTTAACCCCTTAAGGACCAGCGACGTACCCTGTATGTCGCTGGCCTTTTTTTGGGACTTGATTGTTTTATAACGCTGTCTTTCCACCAGCATTGAGACTGCTCTATTCCACAAAGCCTGCTCTAGGGAGGGCATTAATAGGGTGTTCTTGCTAGACTTGTGCTATTTTGTCCTGAAAAACCCCTTAACGACCAGTGACATACAGGGTACATTGTGGTCATTAAGGGGTTAAAACAGATCTTTAGACTTTTTGTAAAAAACTTCCAGTGCTCTAAATTGGAGCGTTTCAATGTATCATATGATTAGCGGATCAGATATAATTAAAGTACATAGTTTCCTCTAGGAATCAAATGCCCATATTTTGTGCAGATATAAAGTCAGTAAGAGGTTTTAATTTAGCTTACCGGATCTTCTGGCACTGCCTGATTGTTAGATCTTTTTCTTACCGGTTTATTTATGCAGCTGTTTTTATCGATGTCTCTCTTACTTGTTTTGAATTTTGATGTTCCGCGGTTTCAGAGAAAAGGTCTGCTCTGATGGCAGATGGTCGAAGGTAAAATCCTGAGTGTAAGAGGCTGGAATCTCTCTGCTAGGTAGCGTCTTTGCTTTGAGAGTCTCGGTGATGTGATGCACGCTGTCAGCGTGTATGCCAGCAATATAGCTGATGAAAGAAGCAAACAAACGGCCGTTCGTTACCAATTAGTTCCCCTGTACTCGTTTTTCATCCGAGATCATGCAGGGTGCTTTTGGGTCACTTCTCCAGACTTTTAGGATTGGTGCTGTTGTAGATAAAAACGTCAACGCGTTTCACCAGCAGGCTTTATCAAGACGTATATCTTTGTGTGCTTTTCCCATTTTTTTAAATAGCCCTCTTTTCCTTCCTATTGGTTGCTTGATTCTTCAGTCTGATCTGTGATTATTTAAGGTGGAATTGTAGATAGTCTCTCATATTTTATTTAAGGTGGAATTTCAAGATATATTAGTAAGTATTTTTAGATATTTAGTGACAATTTTCTAAGTTTGTATATACAGAGACCTTTTCTTATTAGTAATTGATAGAATCTTTAATGACATTTTGTGTAAATTTTTTATAAGGAAATTGTTTATAATGATGGGTCACAATTTTAACTCAAAATAAATCTTTTGTGTCTACATCTCTATATTTAACAACATAAATACGTTCATATATACCTTCATCTGAAACATAGTTCATATCTATAAAAGAAAAACAATAGTATATATATATATATATATATATATATGATTTGTAATGTATTGTGTTAAATTAGTAGGTCTTATTATATATAGATTGGACATTTCTATATAATCCTAGAGATTCTTATGTGATTCTAGTGTGTTTATTGAATCAGACACGGGGAGATTTTAAATTTAGAATTTTCTCCTGATGGATGGAGGGTCTGCATGAACCTGGGGGTTCATATGTGGCTTAAGTTTATTTATTAAGTGAGAAACGGGGAGATATCTAATTCGGAATTCAATCCTGATGGATGGAGGGTCTGCATATTGTAGATTAATTCCGCTTCCTTTCTTAAAAGTTTTTCTTCAAAATTACCCCCTCTCCATTCTGGTTTCATTTTCTTAATACCCCAGAATAAAAAATCTTTTAGGTTATTTTCATGTACTTCTCTAAAGTGGGTGTAAAGATGAGTTTCTAGGTTTCCCCTATCTATACATGAGAGATGTTCCCTTATACGCTCCCTTAGGGTCCTGGTGGTCTCTCCTATATATTGCATCTGGCATGAGCATTGTATAATATAAATTACGCCTTTGTCTTGGCATCGAATGGTTTCTTTTATAAGGTTTATTTTGCCGTTTTTACTTGATTTGATTTTTTTACATTTACTGCTATATCTGCTGGATCTGCAGCCAAAACATGGAAAAAAGCCTTCTCTGCAGCCTTACCTAAATCTGGCCTGTGTCAATGCATAGTTTTAGGATGTTATTATTTGCATTTTTAATAGCTGTACATTTATATGAATGCCTTAAGGCTTCTAAAATATTGATCTGTGGCCATTACATGTAAGGAAGTAAGCTATCACTGATCTAGAGTATAGACATCAAATAATAGGTCATATTATTTCATAGTGTGACGACTACTCTGCCACTCTAGCTCTGAAACGTGTATTGAGTGGCCATGTGCAATCATATGTTTTGTCATCAATGCTTCCATCACTGGCAGTGAGCTCTGGCGGACAGGTCTCCTGCCTCAGAACATTGTCCATCCATGGCTTATTAATATTCACTGTTTCATTTTATGTTCATACCTCAATTCTTATTAAAGTGATTGTAAAGTTGTGAAACTGTCAAACCGGTATTTGCTTGCTATTGAAAATGAAATAGTACTTTCATTCATGAATTATTTAATTCAACCATTACATTAAAGTTATTACTGTTTCAACTTTGGATTCCTATGGTCCTGTATTCCACCCGGCTCCATGTAATTTTTTTCAGTGATGTTTTTTTTTCCATCTAGTTTAAATCCTGGCCATTAGGTGACCAGGACTTTATCTAATCAGCCCCCTTCATCTATAGTGCATGCGCAAGTGATTTCACATTCTTCCAAACTAAATGCGAGCCTAGATGCTAACATAGGGACCGATCTCTACGATAATCATATCTTAGAGCAGGAAGTAAACACTGGGAGGAGCGAGGCACAGTAACACAGACTTTTTATTTCATTCATATATCAGATTTAGAAAGAACTATAAACGAAAAAACTTAGCTACTTTCCTCATAAATGGATAAGGTACATATATAGTCAACCAAAAAGTGGCAACTTTACAATTACTTTAATATTATCCAGATAAACACATTGAGCCACATAAATATTAGCACTGTTGTGCATTAACAATGGTTAAGTGCAATTAACAGTTCCTATGGAAGTCACAATTGCGCAATCCTGTTTTAAAGTTATGAAGTTGTTTGCAATTTTGGTGACAAACAAGACAGCGCAAGTGTAACTTAGAATCAAACATTTAAAAAATATATCACTACAAACTATTTGTAGATTTTGGGTTCTTGATATGACTTTTCCTACTGATCCCCTTAGCTGTACAAGATATTACGTACTCAGCACTTATACATATATATCTATGAACCTAAACATATTTAAATGTGTGCCATGTCCACTGTATACAGCCTATACAATAGTGATGGATAGAGTTTTAATCAATTTATATCTTGTATTTAAATAAACCTCCACATTGTCTCCTGTGGCCATTTCAGATAACTTTTCGGAAACCTATAGTAAAAAAGGGCTTTCAGCGAAGATCCAAAAATGCAATTGAACATGCGGGATATAGCCGAAAACATTCTATTGTCATCAAGTCTTATTGAAGAATAAAAATACAATTGAAGGCCCGACGACAGATTGTGATTGATACCATGGTGTCTAAAAAATTCAATGTTGTTTATTATATTGTAACTGTGCATATATTTAACAAAATGTGGTTTGAACTATATTTTTATCGTTTTTATCAGCTCATAAAACATCTAATAGTGTGTGATAAGTCAAAGGACATATGCTGCATGCATTTAACATTGCACAAGCAGTTGCTTGTGTAATGCCACCCCTTGTTCAGTTGCGGTCTTGAGCAGGGGTTGTCAATCATATCGATCAGATCAGGATGATTTCACTTCGCCAAAGTTTAGAAATATTAAGCAGCAGAAGTCTTAAATGCTACATAAATAGCGTTTCAGGCAAGCCTAAATAGCTGGAGCCCAGAAGCTACTTTTGCAGCTTGATAAATGGGGCTCTAAATAGGATGTTTGAAAGAAGACAACATTGATGCTTTAGAAGGTATAGGCTTTTAATTACATAAATCGAAAAATCCTGCAAAAAACAGAATTAATAGTTTAATATGATGGAATGGAATACCTTTGGTAATGCAAAGTGCAAAGTATTCACAGTGTGAAATCAAGAAAAGCAGTTAGGATACAATGTGAATAGGATCAAAGATAACATACCACCAACTGTGCAACTAAAATTGAGAGGCCTTTTTAATGATTTTTATGCAAATACTTTTTGAATATTTGTCAATTTAAAAATGTTATTTATAAAACACTTAATTTAAAGTTTTATAAATTTAGACACAAGCCACCGATCTCCATAAAAACAAAATCTCAAAATGTATATATTTAACCATCTTGTCCACACATTTTCCGCAAATCAGCGCTTTTTTATACCGGTCAAGCCAACATCAGCACTTTTTTATACCCCAGATTTTTATCCCTGCCAAGCCAACAACATCATCACTTTTTTATACCTCAGTTTTTTATGCCTGACAAACCAACAACATCATCACTTTTTTATACCTCAGTTTTTTATGCCTGACAAACCAACAACATCATCACTTTTTTCTACCTCAGTTTTTTACGCCTGACAAGCCAACAACATCAACACTTTTTTCTACCTCAGTTTTTATGCCTGCCAAGCCAACAACATCAGCACTTTTTTATACCTCAGTTTTTTATGCCTGCCAAGCCAACAACATCATCACTTTTTTATACCTCAGTTTTTTATGCCTGACAAACCAACAACATCATCACTTTTTTATACCTCAGTTTTTTATGCCTGACAAGCCAACAACATCATCACTTTTTTATACCTCAGTTTTTTATGCCTGACAAACCAACAACATCATCACTTTTTTATACCTCAGTTTTTTATGCCTGACAAACCAACAACATCATCACTTTTTTATACCTCAGTTTTTTATGCCTGACAAGCCAACAACATCAGCACTTTTTTCTATCTCAGTTTTTATGCCTGCCAAGCCAACAACATCAGCACTTTTTTCTACCTCAGTTTTTATGCCTGCCAAGCCAACAACATTTTTCTTTATAAAAATTTCAGGCAAACTTAGGCCTAGATTTGGAGTTTGGCGGTAGCCGTGAAAACCAGCGTTAGAGGCTCCTAACGCTGGTTTTAGGCTACCTCCGGTATTTGGAGTCACTTTTTTCTACCTCAGTTTTTATGCCTGCCAAGCCAACAACATCAGCACTTTTTTATACCTCAGTTTTTTATGCCTGCCAAGCAACAACATCATCACTTTTTTATACCTCAGTTTTTTATGCCTGACAAACCAACAACATCATCACTTTTTTATACCTCAGTTTTTTATGCCTGACAAGCCAACAACATCATCACTTTTTTATACCTCAGTTTTTTATGCCTGACAAACCAACAACATCATCACTTTTTTATACCTCAGTTTTTTATGCCTGACAAACCAACAACATCATCACTTTTTTATACCTCAGTTTTTTATGCCTGACAAGCCAACAACATCAGCACTTTTTTCTATCTCAGTTTTTATGCCTGCCAAGCCAACAACATCAGCACTTTTTTCTACCTCAGTTTTTATGCCTGCCAAGCCAACAACATTTTTCTTTATAAAAATTTCAGGCAAACTTAGGCCTAGATTTGGAGTTTGGCGGTAGCCGTGAAAACCAGCGTTAGAGGCTCCTAACGCTGGTTTTAGGCTACCTCCGGTATTTGGAGTCACTCAAAAAAGGGTCTAACGCTCACTTTTCAGCCGCGACTTTTCCATACCGCAGATCCCCTTACGTAAATTGCGTATCCTATCTTTTCAATGGGATTTTTCTAACTCCGGTATTTAGAGTCATGTAGAAATCTAACGACAAAACTCCAGCCGCAGAAAAAAGTCAGTAGTTAAGAGCTTTCTGGGCTAACGCCGGTTCATATCAGATTGAGCTTGCATTCTATTGGCTGATCGGAACAGCCAATAGAATGCGAGCTCAATCTGATTGGCTGATTGGATCAGCCAATTGGATTGAACTTGATTCTGATTGGCTGATTCCATCAGCCAATCAGAATATTCCTACCTTAATTCCGATTGGCTGATAGAATCCTATCAGCCAATCGGAATTCGAGGGACGCCATCTTGGATGACGTCCCTTAAAGGAACCGTCATTCTTCAGTTGGACGTCGCCGGATGAAGATGGGTCCGCGGTGGAGTTCTTCAGGATGGAGCCGGTCCTCATCGGATGAAGATAGAAGATGCCGCTTGGAAGATGATGGTTGCCGGTCCGGATCTACTCTTCTTCCCGGATAGGATGAAGACTTTGGAGCCTCTTCTGGACCTCTTCAGCCGCCGGAAGATGGATGTCTAGCCCCCGCTTGGGTTGGATGAAGATTTTGGAGCCAGGACGGATCGGTGAACCTGGTATGGTGAAGACAAGGTAGGATGATCTTCAGGGGCTTAGTGTTAGGTTTATTTAAGGGGGGTTTGGGTTAGATTAGGGGTATGTGGGTGGTGGGTTGTAATGTTGGGGGGGGGTATTGTATGTTTTTTTTTACAGGCAAAAGAGCTGAACTTCTTGGGGCATGCCCCGCAAAGGGCCCTGTTCAGGGCTGGTAAGGTAAAAGAGCTTTGAACTTTAGTAATTTAGAATAGGGTAGGGCATTTTTTATTTTGGGGGGCTTTGTTATTTTATTAGGGGGCTTAGAGTAGGTGTAATTAGTTTAAAATTGTTGTAAGATTTTCCTTATGTTTGTAAATATTTTTTTTTTTTTTGTAACTTAGTTCTTTTTTATTTTTTGTACTTTAGTTAGTTTATTTCATTGTAGTTATTTGTAGATATTGTATTTAATTAATGTATTGATAGTGTAGTGTTAGGTTTAATTGTAGGTAATTGTAGATATTTTATTTAATTAATTTAATGATAGTGTAGTGTTAGGTTTAATTGTAACTTAGGTTAGGATTTATTTTATAGGTAATTTTGTTATTATTTTAACTAGGTAACTATTAAATAGTTATTAACTATTTAATAGCTATTGTACCTGGTTAAAATAATTACAAAGTTACCTGTAAAATAAATATTAATCCTAAAATAGCTATAATATAATTATAATTTATAGTGTAGCTATATTAGGATTTATTTTACAGGTAAGTATTTAGCTTTAAATAGGAATAATTTGGGGGGCGGAGCCTGGACGAGCAAGAGAATGGACATGTTTAACTAGAGCTCCTGAAATGAAAGCTGACTTTAAGGTTTTAAAATCACATTAAAGGCTGGATTTATAAATAATCTGAGCACAAGAATCAAGGGGAACACAAAAGCACCCAGATAGACTTTTAAACCTAAACTGAGATACGATACTGCTGCCCGTTGTAGGCCGCGGCCCATCTAGCGTGGGAGATCGCCGGGCCGGATACGCTTACACTCAGTGAGATAACTAACCCCAAGACCGGCGCACAAGACTACCCCGTACCAGGAGGACCTATCTTGCAGATGTGGCTGTACACTTGGCAACCCACCTGACCAAAGGATCCCATAGCACCGTCCTACCGGTAATAGCTGCTTGGCCTGAAACACCCGATGTCAGAGCCCGGTAAGTGCCCGCTGCTTACAAAATTGGGCAATCTCCTGAACGGGTGGGTCTTCAGTGGGCTCCAAAGGCGACCGACTCATACAAAAAGTTTGGCACAGAAAAAGTAGCCGCTCCCGGCCAAGAACATGACGGACCTCTACACGGTCCTACTGATCCACCTAGAGGAATTTGAGTACATGATGAGTACTCGATTTGATCGCCTACAATCTCACCTGGAAGAACTACATGCGGAGGTGGGCTCCGGTGCAACTCCTCGAGCACAGTGCACCGACTTGCCAGTTATCAAGTCCCAACCTCCGGTTGTTTCAGACCCTAGGGCCAGTGCCTACCTGCACATCCCAGCGGAGCCTCTGAGCCGATCTTACCCGAGGGTGCTGAAAGATCATAATCCTGCCTTGCTGGATGTGCTGACATATTTCTATGAGCTTGCAGATGGAGTACACTACCCTTCCAGGAGGACACCTTTTTTATACAGCCTGTGTTTGAATTGCAGCTGTTTTGCCAAGCATACTCCTGCCCGGTCTAATCTGAGCCCTGGAGACACTGACCGCACTACTATTAGAGTTGGAGTTGGGTGACTGATTTATTGTGGCAGTGCGTGCCCAATGCTTTAGCATCTAACCAGGTTCTTACATACTCCAATTCAAGAACGCCTGTACTGTAACTGTAGAAGTGTGGAGTATGTAATTTCTGGAGCACTCGCTGATTTCTGCCAGATGACTTTCCCCTGTAACTGCAGTATAACATGACGACTAGGTGGTCTGAATTTGCAGTCTCAGTGTTAAGACCGTCTTGCTGCATGAACTCAGCTATGTTAAAGTACTTTAATTCAATGGAAATGTGAGACTTTCTTTTTCTAAGTACCTATTTGACTACTCCTGCAAGTTATACCCTATTTCCCTTTTTTCCTGGTTAAAAATGTTTTGCCTTGAATTTTTTATGTTAAGAGGGCGATTGATGTGTGGTGTGCATTCCCTTCTGACCTCACAACTATTCCCTTGTATGCTGGTACACTCTTAGCTCACTCATATGTTTGTTTGTGCATTCAGCTTCCTGGGGAATATAGATCCAGTGTCTTATACAGAGTGTGGCCACCATTCAGTATGTATGAATCTATGGGTTTGTTTCATGCCTCACCATTGCTGTTAATGAGCTTATCTATACTGAACAGTAGATATGTAAGAGCTTAGTTATGTGAACTATTGCTGTTTTGCTGTCCATAATATCTACTCCTTCTCCTGACAACAGATGTACACCTGACGCACATTATTAGTGTGCTCCTGCCATGCCTATAGTAACATATTTAGACCTCATTGCCCACGCTATACTGTCTAGCCTTAGATGCCAAGTTTGCATTCTTACTTAGTTCTCTCTTGGGTAATTAGCGGCCTGTTGCCATATCTACACTTCAGATGTGTTGAAGCCTGTCATTAAACCTGTAAACTGACAACCCTATATTCTCTATCTCCTTCCAAAGATTTAGAAGCCCCTATACTGAATAATTCCAGGCCCAGGCTCCCGAGTGTTATAGCACTCTGCTGACAACGCATAGTTGTCTATAGTTATAGGTATCAATTGGGAGACCTATCTTAGATGTTATACACATGTGTGGAATAAGTTCTTATATATATTACCTTTCTTGTCACTTTTTGCATGATAATTAGGGCCCATACAGGTATAAACGCTTAGTATCAATGTTTTATGGATAGTCAGGATGACAGCCTACATATTCTATCTTTATATTGCCATGTATGACTAACCTAGAGCTTTGTCTGAACAGTACATTCTAGTCTGGGCTGTCCATATGCTTAGTTGTCTTTATTCAGATAGTTATAATGTTGAGTTGCTCTATTAATATCTCTGGGCTCTCGTTAGGAGTCTAAGTTAACAATAGTAAGATCTGTCCTTTT